>NC_091348.1:11908449-11915949 GCF_038502225.1 Cherax quadricarinatus
GCAAAGGGGATAAAAGAGAGTGCAAAAATTATAGGGGGATAAGTCTGTTGAGTGTACCTGGTAAAGTGTATGGTAGAGTTATAATTGAAAGAATTAAGAGTAAGACGGAGAATAGGATAGCAGATGAACAAGGAGGCTTTAGGAAAGGTAGGGGGTGTGTGGACCAGGTGTTTACAGTGAAACATATAAGTGAACAGTATTTAGATAAGGCTAAAGAGGTCTTTGTGGCATTTATGGATTTGGAAAAGGCGTATGACAGGGTGGATAGGGGGGCAATGTGGCAGATGTTGCAAGTGTATGGTGTAGGAGGTAGGTTACTGAAAGCAGTGAAGAGTTTTTACGAGGATAGTGAGGCTCAAGTTAGAGTATGTAGGAAAGAGGGAAATTTTTTCCCAGTAAAAGTAGGCCTTAGACAAGGATGTGTGATGTCACCGTGGTTGTTTAATATATTTATAGATGGGGTTGTAAGAGAAGTAAATGCGAGGGTCTTGGCAAGAGGCGTGGAGTTAAAAGATAAAGAATCACACACAAAGTGGGAGTTGTCACAGCTGCTCTTTGCTGATGACACTGTGCTCTTGGGAGATTCTGAAGAGAAGTTGCAGAGATTGGTGGATGAATTTGGTAGGGTGTGCAAAAGAAGAAAATTAAAGGTGAATACAGGAAAGAGTAAGGTTATGAGGATAACAAAAAGATTAGGTGATGAAAGATTGAATATCAGATTGGAGGGAGAGAGTATGGAGGAGGTGAACGTATTCAGATATTTGGGAGTGGACGTGTCAGCGGATGGGTCTATGAAAGATGAGGTGAATCATAGAATTGATGAGGGAAAAAGAGTGAGTGGTGCACTTAGGAGTCTGTGGAGACAAAGAACTTTGTCCTTGGAGGCAAAGAGGGGAATGTATGAGAGTATAGTTTTACCAACGCTCTTATATGGGTGTGAAGCGTGGGTGATGAATGTTGCAGCGAGGAGAAGGCTGGAGGCAGTGGAGATGTCATGTCTGAGGGCAATGTGTGGTGTGAATATAATGCAGAGAATTCGTAGTTTGGAAGTTAGGAGGAGGTGCGGGATTACCAAAACTGTTGTCCAGAGGGCTGAGGAAGGGTTGTTGAGGTGGTTCGGACATGTAGAGAGAATGGAGCGAAACAGAATGACTTCAAGAGTGTATCAGTCTGTAGTGGAAGGAAGGCGGGGTAGGGGTCGGCCTAGGAAGGGTTGGAGGGAGGGGGTAAAGGAGGTTTTGTGTGCGAGGGGCTTGGACTTCCAGCAGGCATGCTTGAGCGTGTTTGATAGGAGTGAATGGAGACAAATGGTTTTTAATACTTGACGTGCTGTTGGAGTGTGAGCAAAGTAACATTTATGAAGGGATTCAGGGAAACCGGCAGGCCGGACTTGAGTCCTGGAGATGGGAAGTACAGTGCCTGCACTCTGAAGGAGGGGTGTTAATGTTGCAGTTTAAAAACTGTAGTGTAAAGCACCCTTCTGGCAAGACAGTGATGGAGTGAATGATGGTGAAAGTTTTTCTTTTTCGGGCCACCCTGCCTTGGTGGGAATCGGCCGGTGTGATAATAAAAAAAAATAAAAAAAATAAATATATATATATATATATACATATATATATATATATATATATATATATATATATATATATATATATATATATATAAATACGGTCTGTTAGTCCATACGTACAAAGACTATCTGCTCAGAGCTATCTACCTCTATGTAGAAAACGAAGTATCGTGTGTCATCTAAGTATACGAATCATGAGATTGAAGAGGATAGCAGGCGAGGTAGCGTGGGGGGCAGACAGGAACTTAGGCAGGTAGGTTGGCAGGCAAGTAGGCAGATAGGCAAGCAGTATGGCAGACCAGCAGGCAAACTTAAGTGGGTAGGCCAGCCGGCAGGTGCAAGCCTCTTATTGTATCACAACACACACGTTGAATAACCCCATTCAACACAGCTGCTGTTGATTTATAGCCCCTCCTGTGCATAATTTAGCACAGCATTCCGGCTCAATACTCACAACTCAGTTTGTTTGACAAACAACTGAGTGATCTCAATTCCGATTCCCTTTGGAAGCTGTCTCGTCATACATCATAGAATGCTCTGGCGAGGCTGAGGTTGTCTCAGTAAATCTAGGTTAGGCTATGTTACCTTAGGTTAAATTAGGCTAAACTAAATCAGGGTAGGTTTCTAGTTTTCGTTCTGTGTCTGATACTTATATCCGACATAGACAATTTTTGATGGCACCATAATTTATAACGAATGCAGAGGCGCAATACCGAGACTGGAGCAATGCACAAACAACCGCACTTATGAGAAACAAACTTATGACGACGTTTCGGTCTGACCTGGTCGATTAACCATGTAAATAATGTGATGAATGGGATCTTCGTACATAGAATTCTTCAAAACTTGTCCAACCTTTGGACAAAGATCTTAGACTAGTGGATGGTACCACTATGGCCCAGCCTCCTGCTTCGCCTCATCTGACTACAGCATATAAGCCACGACTAAGGCCCTATGCTATACATTATACAAGACTGATAGACTGAACACATCAACTCCAGGCTGAGGGACTGATGACCTCAAACTACTCCTCCCCTTACACATTTCTGCTTTGTATTGGACTGATGAAGCCATTGTGTAGCGAAATGGATGTCTAGGGCAACTGGTGTAAAATACTGGATAGACAGGTACTGCAAGGAACTTGCAATCCCATTCATTGATAACTGGGACCTATTCTTTGGCAAACGTGATATGTATGCAAGGGATGGGGTTCATCTCTCTGGGGATGGAGTGGTTGCATTAGCCAATTCGATTGAGAGGGTAATTGATGACTTGTCTAGGAATTTAAACTGATAGATTATAGAGGTATGGGTATTTGTGGGAAACAATCAGGCTGCAGCATTAGGGTTAAAAACAGCAGTTATTACCGGGATACCTCAGGGATATGTTTAAAAGACAATATTCAAAATAAAGTTGTGAATAATGGCATATCAATTGATCAATAAACAAAGAGAAATAACAGAGGGCAACGAGTGACTAGCTCCCTTAAGGTTTACTATACAAATATTAGGAGTCTAAGAAATAAGATATATGAGCTAAGATTACTTGCAAGTGTAGGTAATATAGATATTGTTGGTATAACAGACCTGGTTCAACCTGAAAGGTAGAGAAATACCTTCTGAATGCAACATACAGGGATATAAACTATTCCACACTGATAGGGTCAACAGGAAGGGTGGTGGAGTGGCGATGTATGTCAGAGAAAATTTAAATTGTTGTCTTAGACATGATATAAGATTAGAAACATCGAACACAGAATCTGTTTGGCTACAGTTTCTCGAGGGACGTGACAAATTAATTTTGGGTGATTCATAGGCCCCCAGACCTTGATAGGGAGTGCAGTAAGCTGTTATGGAACGAAATTCATAATGCATCTAGATATGAAAATGTTGTGATAATGGGAGATTTTAACTTTAGACAAATTGACTGGAACATTATGACGGGAAATCTTGAGTCTAGTGATTTTCTTGATACGGTTCGGGATTGCTTTTTAGAACAGGTTGTGGCAGAACCAACTAGAGGAAACAATCTGCTTGACTTGGTTCTTGCCAACAAAGAGTCACTAATTAATAATCTTGAGGTTAATGATGAGCTTGGGGAAAGTGATCACAAATCACTTAGTTTCAATATATCATGGAATTACCCAGATAACTGCAATCAAATCACTGTCCCAGATTTTCGCTTGGCCGACTTCATGGGACTGAAAAATTACCTGGGTGGGCTAAAGTGGGATGTCCTGACTATGGGTCAGGTAGGTGATCTTGGATGCCAATATGACGTTTCTCAGAGCATAGTTCTAGCTGCCCAGACAACTTTTGTTCTGAGTAGGGAAATTAGATCTAACAGAAAATGATCCCAAATGGATGAACAATAGATTAAAACATCTCATTGGTCAAAAGAGAGGCATATATAGGCGTATCAAAAGAGGGGATGGGCAGTTAAGAAATCAATATATTCAATTAAATAGAGAAATAAAGAAAGGAATAAGAAAAGCAAAAAGGGATTATGAGGCTAAGGTCGCAAGGGATTCAAAGACTAACCCTAAAGGGTTCTTTCAGGTATACAGAAGTAAGATTAGGGACAAGATTGGCTTACTTAAGAGTAACTCTGGTCAGATCACTGACAGTGATAGAGATATGTGTTAAATTGTCAATACTTACTTCCTCTCAGTTTTCACCCAGGAAAATACTAGCGATATTCCTAAAATAATAGATTATATAGAACAGGACGATAATAAACTATGCACGATTGCGGTAACTAGTGACATGGTCCTCAGACAAATAGAGAAACTAAAACCTAACAAATCCCCAGGCCCTGATGAACTGTTTGCAAGGGTGTTAAAGGAATGTAAAGAGAAACTTAGCATACCTTTGGCTAATCTTTTTAACATATCACTATAAACTTGCATAGTGCCTGATAAGTGGAAAATGGCAAATGTAATACCTATTTACAAGGCAGGTGACAGGTCCTTGGCTTCGAACTATAGACCAATAAGCCTTACCTCCATAGTGGGAAAATTTATGGAATCAATAATTGCCGAAGCAATTCATAGCCATCTTGATAGGCACAGACTGGTTAATGAATCTCAACACGGTTTTACAAAGGGGTGTTCCTGTCTTACGAATTTACTAACATTTTTCACTAAGGTGTTTGAGGAGGTAGATCATGGTAATGAATATGATATTGTGTATATGGACTTAAGTAAGGCTTTCGATTGAGCTCCACATAAGAGGCTATTGAGGAAACTTAAGACACATGGAATAGGAGGAGAAATTTTTTCCTGGGTAGAGGCATGGCTGACAAATAGGCAGCAGAGAGTTTGCATAAATGGGGAGAAATCAGAATGAGGGCACGTCACAAGCGGTGTTCCTCAGGGGTAAGTGTTGAGCCCGTTGTTGTTCACAATTTACATAAACGACATAGATGAGAGAATAAATAGCGACATTAGCAAATTTGCTGATGACACCAAAATAGGCCGTCCAATCCTATTCTAATGAGGACACTAGAGCACTCTAGAATTATTTGAATAGATTGATGCAATGGTCGGAGAAGTGGCAGATGCAGTTTAATATTGACGAATGCAAAGTTCTAAATGTTGGACAGGAAAATAACCATGCGACATATAAACTAAATAATGAAGATCTTAATACTACTGATTGCGAAAAGGATTTAGGAGTTCTGGTTAGCAGTAATCTAAAACCAAGATAACAGTGCATTAGTGTTCGCAATAAAGCTAACAGAATTCTTGGCTTCATATCTAGAAGTATAAATAATAGAAGTCCCCAGGTTGTTCTTCAACTCTATATATCCTTGGTTAGGCCTCATTTAGACTATGCTGCTCAGTTCTGGTAACCGTATTACAAAATGGATATAAATGCTCTGGAAAACGTACAGAGGAGGATGACAAAGATGATCCCATGTATCAGAAATCTTCCCTATGAGGATAGACTGAGGCCCTGATTCTGCACTCTCTCGAAAGGCGTAGAATTAGGGGGGATATGATCGAGGTGTATAAATGGAAAACAGGAATAAATAAAGGGGATGTAAATAGCGTGCTGAAAATTTCCAGCCAAGACAGGACTCGCAGCAATGGTTTCAAGTTGGAAAAATTCAGATTTAGGAAGGATATAGGAAAGCACTGGTTTGGTAATAGAGTTGTGGATGAGTGGTACAAACTCCCGAGTACAGTTATTGAGGCTAAAACGTTGTGAAGTTTTAAAAATAGGTTAGATAAATACATGAGTGGGTGTGGGTAGGTGTGAGTTGGACCTGACTAGCTTGTGCTGCTGGGTCTGGTGCCGTGCTCCTTCCTTGAGTGGAGGTGACCAGACTGGGTGGGTCATTGGGCTAATCCTGGGGGACACATGGACCTGCTCTGCATGGGTCAGTAGGCCTGTTGCAGTGTTCCTTCTTTCTTATGTACTTATGAAACGTTTCCTGAATAAAGATTCCCATATGTTGCATAAATCTCTCAATCTTCAACGTAAATAATGGTCCAAGTCTGACCAAAACGTCGTCATAAGTTTTTTCTCCTATATGAGGGTTGTTTGTGTAGTGTTCCATGATATACTTGACTGTGGTGTCCGTCGAAGACAGAGAATTTACAAGCGATTATAAATAAAGTCTTTCACTGAGTCTCAGACGACTATATGATGCCCAACGGAGTCAAATTTCAGTTGATCCTCTTTGGAAGAAAGGAGGAAATTAAAAATGAAGCTGAGTACAAGTCATTCAATCGAGCGAAAGTTCCATGTGCGAGACTTGGGACGGATAATGTTAAAGGATCTGACATTCAAGGATCACAATAATATTGCCATTGCTACTACAAGGCAAATGACAGGCTAGATAACTGGAACTTTCAAGACAAGAGATGCTGAGTCGGCGAAGATACCTTTCAAGTTATTTGCTCTTTCCAGCTGAACTATTGCTGAATAACAAGAGTTTCCTTTAAGGCCGGAGAGATTACTGGGCTAGAAAACGTACAGAGAGCTGTCACAGACCGTATACATTCGAACATCTGTACTAATGGAAGTGCTTGAAGCCTATTCAGCTATACTCCTTGGAACGTGAACCTGAAAGATGCACCATAATTTATATCTGGAAAAACTCCTGAAGGGGCTCACCGAAATCAAACCATGATAATAAGAGATTTGGCAGATGATACAAAGTACCATAAATGAAAAGCAGAGGCGCGACGAGAGCACTAAGAGAAAAACTCGAGAATCAGAAGTAGGATAAAATGCAGCAGGTCAAGGTAGGCTGTGGCCAGTTACTGTGTGCTGATCCAGGTTGATGAAGGTCGGAGAAAACTACGGATGGCTGGTAAAAGGCTGAGTAAAGCTGGAAATGCTGGGAGAAGAGTGGAAAAGGTTGGAAAAGGATAGAAAGTATGGGAGAAGGCCGAACAGAACCTGGGAAAGGCTGGAAAAGGCTAGGAAAGGTTGAAAAAAGACATATGGAAGGATGGAAATGGTTGGGATGGTTAGAAATTGCTGAGGAAAGGCTTCAAGTGTCTGTGAAAGGCTGGAAATGACTGTGGAAGACTGGAAATAGCTGGAAAAAGCTGGAAGTGGCTGTGGAAGTCTGAAAATAGCTGGGGAAGGCTGGAAATAGGTATGGAAGGTTGTAAATGACTGGGAAGGTTTCAACTGACTGCGATAGCCTGGAAATGACTGGGGAAGACTGGGAATGACTGGAGGGAAACTGGAAATAGCTGCGGAAGACTGGAAGTGGCTGGAGAAGACTAGAAATAGCTAGAGACAACTAGAAATGACTGGGAAGACTGAAAATGGACGGGAAAGGCTGAAAATAGCTGGAAAGGCTGAAAATGACTGGGGAAGGCTGGAAATGGCTGGAGAAGACTGCAAACAGCTGGGGAAGGCTGGAAATGGCTGGGTAAGGTTCGAAATAATTGGTGAACACTGGAAATA
>NC_091348.1:11920949-11943449 GCF_038502225.1 Cherax quadricarinatus
GTGTGCAGACACTGTATTTCCCACCTCCAGGACTCAAGTCCGGCTTGCCGGTTTCCCTGAATCCCTTCATAAATGTTACTTAGTTTACACTCCAACACCACGTCAAGTCATAAAAACAAACAGTCTCCACTCGCTCCTAACGCACTTATGCACGCTTGCTGGAAGTCCAAGCCCCTCGCACACAAAGCCTTCCTTACCCCTCTCCCTTCAACCTTTCCTACGACGACCCATACCCCGCCTTCCTTCCACCGCAGATTTATATGTCCTCAATGTCATTATATTTCGTTCCATCCTTTCTAAATGTCAAACCACCTCAACAACCCCTCCTCAGCTCTCTGAATAATACTTTTAGAAACCCCACACCTCCTCCTAATCTCCAAGCTACTGAGTCTCTGCATTATATTCACACCAAACTGTCGTCAGACTCGACATCTCCACTGCCTCCAGCCTTCTTAATGCAACACAGATCACGCATGCTTTACACCTATATAAAAGCGATGTTATAACTATACTCTCATACATTCCCCTCTTTGCTTCCATGGATAACGTTCTGTCTCCACAGAGTCATCAGTGCACCAATTACCTTTTTCCCCTCATCAGTTTTATGATTCGCCTCGTCTTTCATAGTCCCATCTGCTGACAAATCCACTCTCAAATAAATGAATACATTCACTTCCTCCATACTATCTCCTTCCAATCTTATATCCAATTTTTCATTATCTAATTTTTTTTTTGTTATCCTCATCACCTTGCTCTTTCTTACATTCACTTTTAATTTCCTTGTTACATACCCTTCCAAACTCGTTCATCAACCTCTGAAACTACTCTTCAGAATCTCCCAAAAGCACAGTATCATCAGGAAAAAAGCATCTGTGACAACTCCAACTTTTTGTAAGATTTTTTATCTCTTAATCCCATACTTCTTGTCAATACCTGAGCATTCACTTCTCTTACAACCCCATCCATAAATATATTGAATAACCATTGTGACATCATTCATGCGTGTCTAAGGCCTACTTTCACTGGGAAATAATCTCCCTCTCTCCTACATACTCTAACCTGAGCCTGACTATCCTCATAAAAACTCTTTACAGCATTTAGTAACTGGCTGCCTATTCCATATACTTGCAACATTTGCCAAATTGCTCTCCTATCCACCCTATCATATGCCTTTTCCAAATCCATAAATGCAACGAAAACCTCTCTAATCTTATCTAAATACTGTTCACCTATATATTTCACTGTGAACACTTGGTCTACACAACCACTACCTTTCCTGAAGCCTCTTTGTTCATCTGCTATCCTGCTCTTCATCTTACTCTTAATTCTGTCGTTAATAAATCTACCATACACTTTACCAGGTACACTCAATAGGCATATTCCCGTATAATTTTTACACTCTCTTTTGTCCCCTTTACCTTTATACAAATGAACTATGCATGCTCTCTTCTAATCCCTAGGTACAGTCCCTTCTTTCATACATCTATTAAATAAAAGCACCAATCATTCCAAAAACTATATCTCCACCTGCTTTTAACGTTTCTTTCCTTATGCCATCAATCCCAGCTGCTTTACCCCCTTTTATTCTACCCACTGCCTCAGGCACTTTCCGAACACTCAATTGGCTCTTCCTAACTCTTACAAGATGTTACACCTCCCTGCCCAATGCACGAAATCACAGCTTCTCTATCTTCATCAACTTTTAACAGTTCCTAAAAATATACCCTCCATCTTTCTGATACCTCCAATTTTCCATCAATTAAATCTACTCTCCTAATTTTAACTGTCAAATCCATTCCTTACCTAGGCTTTCTCAACTTAATAATCTCACTCCAAAACTTTTTCTTATTCTCAGCAAGATTTGTTAATAGCATCTCACCCACTCTCTCATTTGCTCTTCTTTTACAGTCATTCATCACTCTCTTAACCTCTCTTATTCTCTCCATGTACTTCTCCAACCTTGCATCACTTCTAGTTTGTAAAAACCTCTCATATCCAAACTTTATCTCTCTTACTACTCTCTTTACCTCATCATTCCACCAATCGCTCTTCTTCCCTCCCGCACCCACTTTCCTGTAACCACAAACTTCTACTGAACTACTTTCTTAAAGCTACCCCATACCTCTTCAAACTTCATTACCTATACCCCAACTAGCCCATCTTTCTTCCGATAGTTTTTTATATCTTACCTTAACTGCCTCCTCCTTTAGCTAATAATAATAAAAATAATACGATATAGGATTTTTATAAAATAATGAAAGGGAAGCAAAAAAATAATTGTAATATAAAAAATAAAAGAATTTATGATATAACTAATAAAATATTTATTTTATCATGAATTATTATTAACTAATAATAATTCATGATAAAATGTCCAACAACAACAACAATAATAATTACAATAACAATAATAACTAACAATAACAATAATAACTAACAATAACAATAATAACTAACAATAACAATAATAACTAACAATAACAATAATAACTAACAATAACAATAATAACTAACAATAAAAATAATAACTAACAATAACAATAATAACTAACAATAACAATAATAACTAACAATAACAATAATAATTAACAACAACAACAATGGTAGTAAGAGGCTTAAGACGCAAGTGTTAATAGCCCAGAGAGAGAGAGAGAGAGAGAGAGAGAGAGAGGTGAGGAGTCCTGGTAAGCACAACATCAGTGATGGCAATAATTATCCTAGACAAGCGTCGGCACATCTACCCCACAGTTTCCGTTCTCATGGAAATATTTGAAAGCGCCAGTCGAAACTATGGAAACGTTTTATTTATTTAAGTGTAACTAGGTAGGTAGGAAGGGGAGCCGGCGCAGTATATTTCCTCCGTAATTACAGTAGCTTGGGAAAATGTTTGTGAGTGTGTGGAGGATATATATAGTGCAATTATTTTTGAACCGGCAAAGGCAAAGTCATGATATATTTATATTTTTTTTTCAAGGAAACACAAGGTTGGTAGTAATTTTTTCCCAAAATGGGGACGACTGCAAGTAATTTTTTCTTTTAATAGGCTGTATGTAGTCAGAAATTATTATTTTTTCCCAGGGGGAAGACTGCAAGAATCATTTTTTTTCTAGTCTGAAGGATATAAGTGACCAGATAATATTAATATTTCCCAGAACAGAGAAAGATCCAATTTTTTTTTATTCAGATGGAAGAGCAGGTATGTATTTTTTTCCCAAAGTAAGAATGATTTTTATTGCAATGTAAGAAATGCCAGAGTTCATTTTTTTACA
The DNA here is from genome assembly GCF_038502225.1 of Cherax quadricarinatus. NCBI lineage: Eukaryota > Metazoa > Arthropoda > Malacostraca > Decapoda > Parastacidae > Cherax > Cherax quadricarinatus. Next base: position 11,924,219 of record NC_091348.1, read on the forward strand.
TGAGGGGGAAAAATCAATACGTAATTAATTTCCATTAATAGTAATCAGAATTAAAAATAATTAACATTAACAACGTTTTAATATATATATATATATATATATATATATATATATATATATATATATATATATATATATATATATATATATATATATAATATATTTGTTTTTATGAGGGTACTCACCTGTAATATTTGTCTGTGAATGTCAGGTAAACACATCTTGCCAAGACAGTTCTACATAATATCTGTGAACTTCCTTACACAGACGTCCGGGTTCTAACACTCAGCACCACATACTTGTTTGTGCTTTCCACTTCACTTACACAGACGCCTGTATGTGTGTGTGTGTGTGCGTAAATTCCCCGTACAGACTTCTATTTTTCAACACCCTCTACGCAATTTCTGTCCACCTTTTTGCCAACACTTTACACAGACCTACGCAATTCACTTCCCTGTAGAGGCTTCTGTGTTTTCACCACACAAAGATTTTCTATGGAACAACTCCCCCACTTCCCCCCCCCCCCGTACACAGACTGTTGCCTCTGTTCACTCTGAATGAAACAGATTAGAGAGGAATTCCACGTTCACTTTGTAAAAACGTTCCGGCGTTCAACGCAGCTTTCAACTCGCGTTCCATATCAGTTCAAAACAACGTTCAACGAGGAGTATCAATTACAAAATAAACTTTCTGAAAAAAATAGAGAAAATCCGTTGTTTTACTGGAATAAATTCTGGTGAATAAAATACTTCTGTTGGCTACAGTGAAGAGACTTAAGACTTGAAGTAAACAAGTCTTAAAGGCTGAGAAAGTCTTGTATATGGGACGACGTTTCGCTCTATGTAGAGCTTCATATAAAGCTTTATCAAGTTACTCTACCTTCTGTTAAGACCTTTATCATGCTTCGCTCTATGTAGAGCTTTGTTAAATTATGTCTCACGTTGTGTAGAGTTTTGTTAAGATGTTCTACGCTTTCTATAGAGCTTTATTATGTTAGGCAACGCTCTTTGCAGAGCCTTATCTACACAGTGAAATTTGATAAAGCTCTACACGGAGCGAAACACAATTTGATGAAGCTCCACACAGTGAGAAACACAATTTGGTAAAGCTCTACACAGAGCGATATACAGTTTGATAAAGCTCTACACAGAGCGAAAGAATTTGGTAAAGCTCTACACAGAGCGATATACAGTTTGATAAAGCTCTACACATAGCGAAAGAATTTGGTAAAGCTCTACACAGAGCGATATACAGTTTGATAAAGCTCTACACAGAGCGAAAGAATTTGGTAAAGCTCTACACAGAGCGATATACAATTTGATAAAGCTCTACACAGAGCGAAAGAATTTGGTAAAGCTCTACACAGAGCGATATACAATTTGATAAAGCTCTACGCAGAGCGTAAGAATTTGGTAAAGCTCTACACAGAGCGATATACAGTTTGATAAAGCTCTACACAGAGCGAAAGAATTTGGTAAAGCTCTACACAGAGCGATATACAGTTTGATAAAGCTCTACACAGAGCGAAAGAATTTGGTAAAGCTCTACACAGAGCGATATACAGTTTGATAAAGCTCTACACAGAGCGTAAGAATTTGGCAAAACTCTACACAGAGCGCAGCGCTGTACAGCCCTTGTGGTTTAGCGCTTCTTTTTGATAATAATAATCTACACAGAGCGAAACACAATAGAGCTCGAAACGAAGCGAAAGAACAACTTAATGGAGCTCTTCAACGAGCGAAACGTCGTCACAATTAAAAGCTCATTCTACATTTTTTTATTTATAAAAAAATATAGAAAAGAGAAAAAAAAAATACTTGCTTTGAACATAGTTCAAAATTCCTTCAAAATTCCCACCTTGTTCATTAGTGTTCACAGCCTCTCTGGAAAAGTTGATCATTGTTCACAATATGTTCAGTAACTCCCTGTTCACTAGTGTTACCACCATTGTTCACCATACATGGCCTATGTTCATTATCATTGTGTTCAACGGATAATTGCGGAGTTTTACATATCACAAAATTTCAGTAAAGAAAATGTTCATCAGAGTTCAACAATGTTCACCGTTTTTTTTCTAACAAGTGTTCATACGTTGTTCACCTCCAGAGTTCATAAAAGTTCACAAAAAATGTTCTCTATGTTATCCAGCATCAATCTGTTTGTATTTATCAAAGTTCAATAGTGTTCATTAGAGTTCTCCATTGTTCTCAGTGCCAGCAGGTGTTCACTCCGTGTTCAAAAGAGTTCATTCTCTATTCCCCTATGAGTTCAAAAGTGTTCACTTTTAAATTTCTTGCACTCGCAAATACTTGTTCAATAAGGAAGTTCACAGCCGACCCTCAAGAACTTACCAGTGTTCAAAAATGTTCAAAATATAAGGTTTCACGTTGTTCAGAGATGTTCAAAATATCACACTTTTAGATGTAAGAACATTACTATTCTCACAGATGTACTCCCATGTAGAAAAGTGTGTTTGCGTGTACTAAAGTGAACTCCCGTGTACTAAAGTGTACTCCCGTGTACTAAAGTGTACTCCTATGCACTAAAGTGTACTCAGTGTACTAAAGTGTACTCCGGTGTACTAAAGTGTACTCCCGTGTGCTAAAGTGTACTCCCGTGTACTAAAGTGTACTCCCATTTACTAAAGTGTACTCCTATGAACCAAAGTGTACAACCATGTACTAAAGTGTTCTCCCGTGTACTAAAGTATATTCCCGTGTACTAAAGTGTACTCCCATGCATTTAAGTGTACTCCAGTGTACTGAAGTGTACTCCCATGTACTAAAGTGTACTCCCAAGTATTTAAGTGTACTCCAGTGTAAGTATGCTTTCATGTACTAAGGGTCACTCCCATGTACTAAAGTGCACTCCCATGTACTTAAATGCATTTGTTAATTTCAGTGTTTTGTCTGGGCTCAACGCCAGATAGATCTACGGTCAGCGCGAGATAGGAGATCGCGGTCAACGCTAGATAGGAGATCGCGGTCAACGCGAGATAGGAGATCGCGGTCTCCTCGCTAACCCAACCCGGCTGGTTCATTCATCGTTCATGTCTGGCCACCAAATTGAAAAATCTCTAATCTTTAAGAGAGAGAGAGAGAGAGAGAGAGAGAGAGAGAGAGAGAGAGAGAGAGAGAGAGAGAGAGAGAGAGAAAGAGAGAGGAGACAGAGGGAAAAGAGAGAGAGGAAAGAAGGGTAACGAGGCGTAGCAATTGGTAAAAGAGGAGCAAGGCGTGAAGTGAGTGCGAGAGAGAGCGAGAGAGAGAGAGAGAACGAGAGAGAGAGCGTGAAGCAAGTTTCTATACCACAAGACGGGCAGAAAGCAGCAACTTCACTCTGGCTGTACCCTTCTCCAGAACATCACTTCATCTGAGATCATATATACCCAGGATGACTCGAGTATGGAACACATTCGTACAGCATAATGATGTCAACGAGATAAAGTCAGTTGATCAGATGAAAATGCTGGCCCACAGATGGCTCCAACTTCATCCTGTTCCCTACTTGTATGTCTCATAACAATAAAAATGCTTTCAAGTGAGCTGATGTAGGTAACAGCTCTTAGCTTGTCAATAAAGTTAGGAATCCTTAACTTGTAAATAGCTTGTCAGTAAAGCTAGGGATCCTTAACCTTGTCTAACCCTGTGTAAAAAAAAAAAAAAAAAAAAGGAGAGAGAGAGACAAAGAGAGAGAGAAATGAAGGGGAGATTGGAGAGAAAATCGTCAGGAAAATTGTGTTATGAGAGCGGTAGGAGGAGGAGGATAAAGAAGAGGAAGAGGAAAAACAAGAGGAACAGGACCAGGATGAGAAGGATCACGAAGAGTAGTATAAGGAGGAATAGGAGGAGGAGGAGGATCAGAGAAAAGGAAGAAAGGGAGCCATAGGAGCACAAGGATCAAAAAGAGGAGAAAGAAGATACTAGGAGCACAACAGGAGGAAAGAAGACACAGTGAAGAAAAGGAAGAGGAGAGGAAAGAAGAGAAGGAAGAAGAGAGGGAAGAAGAGAAGGAAGAGGAGAGAGAGGAAGAGAAGGAAGAGGAGAGGGAAGAAGAGAAGGAAGAAAAGAGGGAAGAAGAGAAGGAAGAGGAGAGAGAGGAAGAGAAGGAAGAGGAGAGGGAAGAAGAGAAGGAAGAGGAGAGAGAGGAAAAGAAGGAAGATGAAAGAGAAGAGAAGAAAAATGAGAGAGAGAAGAGATATAATGCACAGTGCCATTTCTCAGGTGTCATTTGAACTACAGTGCCAAGACAGCTGTTGACGGAAAGATGGTGAAGATGTTTCCTCTTTTGCGTCTTTCTACAGTGCGAGTGAAAAAAAAAGTACTGACAAATATTTTTGCCGTTAATAAGAGAGAAAACATTCATAACAGAATAAGAATAAGAAGATAAAGAAGAAAACGAAGATGAAGAGGAAGAGGAAGAAGACGAAAGAGATGAAGATAAAGAAGACATAGGAAGCCAAGATGAAGAGGAAGAAGACGAGAGAGACGAAGAAGACGAAGGCGATGATGAATAAGAGAAAGAAAAAAAGAAGAAGCAGGAGAAGAAAACTACGAAGGAGAAAATAAAGATTCCAGAGAAAATGGAGAAAGAAAAATAAAACAAACAAACGATAAACAGAGAAGGAAGAAAGGAGATAATAGCATAAGAAGAGAAATAGAAGAGAATAAAAAGGAAGAGAATGGATGATAATTCCAAGTATTTCTTCCAGGCTGTGGAATATAATGTGTCTGAACTGCTGGAGAAGAGAAAGAGGAGAGGAAGAGGAATTAATAGGAAATCGAAAGGAGGAGGAGGAGAAGAGGAAAAAATGAAGAAAAAAAAGAAGATGATGGTGGTGAAGCTTAAGAAGGCGCTGGATTTATCTCTCAGACACATCTGTGTTGGAGAAATTGAGAAACTGAGGGGAAGAAAGAGAGAGAACGAGAGGGGAAAAAATGAAGAGAGAGGGAGAGAGAGAATTAGGAGAGAAAGGGTAGACTAGCATTATCTCAAAGTTGCATCTGTTGAGGAGGGAGGGAGGAAGAGAGAGAGAGAGAGAGAGAGAGAGAGAGAGAGAGAGAGAGAGAGAGAGGGAGAGAGAGAGAGAGAGAGAGAGAGATTGAGATTGAGATTTTGACACGCCTGCGCAGCTGTCATTCAACTACGCCTACTCTTGCTTAACACAGGGTAAATGGTGCCCTTTGTGACAGCTGGTAAATGTTTTTCCAAAGTTTCCAAAGGTCACTGCGAGCCCTCGCCACCACCAACAACAATGACATGGGTCACTGCGAGCCCTCGCCAAAACTAACAACATTAACAAAGGTCACTGGAAGCCCTGGCCACCACTAGCAACAATAACAAAGGTCACTGTGAACCCTGGCCACCACCAACAACAATACCATAAGCCACTGTGAACCCTGGTTACACCACCAAAAACAACAAAGGTTATTCTGAACCCTGGCCATCACCAATAATAATAAAGGTCTTTCTGAACCCTGGCCACCACCATCAACAACAAAGGTCACTCTGAGCCTTGATCACCACCAACAATTACAACAACAGTGTCAGCGCTCACAGTCATCTCTTCAAGGGAAGGGGGAAGTCGGGATTTCGGCGGCCGGTCCCTCCTCTTCCTCGTCTCACACCCTCTTATCTTCCATTCACCAAACGCTGTATGATTCCTAAGGGTTCAGCGCGTCCCCGTTAATATGCAGTATACTGCTGCCTATCATCGCCAGGATATCGCAAACAATAATTTCATACATTTAATCGAAAATGCAGTTTCGGAAATAGTCCAGCTGGACCGGGAATAACAGAGATTTCTCGCAGAACGTTCACGACGTTTTGCTCCGTTATTTCATATTATTACTCACGACTTGATAATGGTCCAGGAGAGACTGAAATGTCTTACAAGTTTGATTTCCAGTTTGTGGGTTGGTTAATTGTCTGAGCCACGGTAGTGTGAGTTTGATGTTATCCACCTCCATTCTCTTCCTCAGCGACTACTTTCGGGACAGAGTTCCTTCTGTGACAACGGCGTTGCCTGAAGGTTCTTAACTTTAGCAGCGTACCACAGGGAAGCTGACTTGGTGTCTGGTTATGGTAGATCACCTTCAAGGATCACCTTACCAGAGTACCACAGGGAAAACTCATTTGGTCTCGTGCTATATTAGGTCTGCTTCAAGGACCGCCCTCAACCACGGAGAACCTTACTTGGTCTGGTAGGTAGGTCTGCTTCGAAGACCAGCTTCACCGGCGTAATACAGTGAGGTTCTTAGGTTTCTAGTACTTTAGTTCAGCTTCAGGGACTACCTTCCCTTCATTCCTGAACTTCTATCCTGCCCCATGCCAGAGCATTCAGCTACGCTGTAACCTTTCCTTACGCAAACGAGTATATGGCGACCGCACTGGACCCTAACCATTGAACATCTGTCATATCTACCCGTACAATTGAAGACAACATACAACCCTAATTTTTAAAGGCGTGGACCGGTAAACTAGCGAAAGGCCTCGGTAAAATGATCGAAAGCTCCAGCGGCGGGTCCTCATATGACTAACACCTGCATCAAGAAACACATGTCCCGTTACCTGACAAACCTTACCTAACATAGTGAAGACAAGATGTGGAGAAAAACACATGTACAATTCAGGACATTTTTTACAGGAAACATTTCGCCACGAATGGCAAACATGTGTCTTTTGTCACATCTTGCCCGTATCACCATGCAATTTTTTAGTGAAGACAAGTTGCAAGAGAGGTGTGCAATGATGCTGTCGAGAGTCTCTTGGTACTGACTGGAGAGAGATCCATCAGTGAAAAATCACACTCGGGATAAACTTTCAACACTCTGAACAGAATTTATCTGGAGAAATTAGACTTATCTTTCCTTTCACGGGATAAGATAAGATAAGATAAGATTTTGTTCGGATTTTTAACCCCGGAGGGTTAGCCACCCAGGATAACCCAAGAAAGTCAGTGCGTCATCGAGGACTGTCTAACTTATTTCCATTGGGGTCCTTAATCTTGTCCCCCAGGATGCGACCCACACCAGTCGACTAACATCCAGGTACCTATTTGCTGCTAGGTGAACAGGACAATAGGTGTAACGAAACGTGTCGGAATTTCCACCCGCCGGGAATCGAACCCGGGCCCTCCGTGTGTGAAGCGGGAGCTTTAGCCACCAGACCACCGGGCCACATAAATCTGATTATTCATAACTCTAATTCCCAGGAATTGTACGACCCCAGCGGGTTTAGCACCTCCCATGAATTTATAAGTATGACATGACAGCTTGCGATGGTCCCATGGCAAGATAAACTCTGATGAAAATGGTGATAAAGACAATGGTATGGTAGTAACTACAATATGATGACAACCATGGTATGGTGGTAACTGTGGTATAGTGGTAAGTATAGAATGGTGATACCACCTAAGTATGGTAGTACCACCTATAGTATGGTGGTACCGCCTATAGTATGGTGGTACCACCTATAGTATGGTGGTATCACCTATGGTATGATGGTATCACCTATGATATGGTGGTACCATCTATAGTATGGTGGTATCACCTATGGTATGGTGGTATCATCTATAGTATGGTGGTATCACCTATGATATGGTGGTATCACCTATGGTATGTTGGTACCAACAATGTTATGGTGATACAATTAAGGTAAGGTGGTACCAACAATGTTATGGTGATACAATTAAGGTAAGGTGGTACCAACAATGTTATGGTAGTGCCAACTACTGTACCACATTGATAAATCAGACACATGTGCAACTCTGTGGTCAGTCCATCAATCTTTGATGGACTGACCACATCGACTCAAGGTTGAGGGACTGATTACCTCATTCTCCTCCTGTTCTTCACATTTCTCCTTCGTATGGACTGATGAAGCCACTGTGTGGCGAAACGTTTCCTCAATAAAGATACCCAAGAGTTGCACATGTGTCTAATTTATCAACTGGTCGGCTCTTTGTACTATTCAACTGCAATACTGTACCACAGTTGACACTACTTATTGTAGTGCCGACAATGGTATGGTGGTAACTATGGCATGGTAGTACCAACTATGGGAGGGTAGTACTCTGGTTTGGTGGTACCACTATGATATGGTAGTACCACCATACCATAGGTGGTACCATCTATGGTATGGTGGTACCAACTATAATATGGTGGCACCCACTATAATACGGTGGTACCAATTATAGTATAGTGATACCACCTGTGGTATGGTGGTGCCAACTATGGTATGGTTGTGCCAACTATTGTATGGTAGTGCCAACTATTGTATGGTGGTACGAACAATGTTATGGTGATACCAACTATGGCATGGTGGTAGCTACGGTATGGTAGTACCAACTATGGGATGGTAGTACCAACTATGGCATAGTGATATCAACTATGGTATAGTGATACCAACTATTGTATGGTGGTATCAACTATGGTATACTGATATCAACTATGGTATAGTGATACCAACTATGTTATAGTGATACCAACTATGGTATGTTGGTATCAACTATGGTATAGTGATACCAACTATGTTATAGTGATACCAACTATGGTATGGTGGTATCAACTATGGTATAGTGATACTATAGTAAACTGATACCAACTATGGTATGGTAATACCGACAAACTGTTTCTAAGGACACTCATGTACGGTTTATAACATTACAAGGCACGTTTCGCCATGACTGGCTTCTTCAGTCATAACTTATGACTGGGACTAACGAAACATCTCGAGGCGATATATTTCCTCTAATACATGTTCAGGAACTTTACACAAGTGTCCTTAGCCAGAGCCATAACTCTGCTGAACACCAGTGACCGTAAAACTCAGTAGACTGAGCTTGTTTATGTTCTCCTCGAGTATGCACCACTCTCTTGGACCGTCCCCCTTTTCCTTCCTCTGGACCAGATAACTGTCCGTACGATGAGAATCTTGTTTTTTTAACTGGTTATATCTTTCATTTTAGTTTTTAGCTGCAGAAGAGAATTCACCCAGACTCCACCTCCTACCCTAACTTCTTGGACTGCTAATATACAACCAGACGGGCAGTCGTCAACAAGATCAATGTAGTTTCATCTCAAAAAAAAGGTTAATTTATCAGAGACCGTTTATTTATTTGTAGATTCTTATTGCAACAAGAAATAAACATCGGAATAATTAGGTCCCTGAAGATATAAGATCTTGACCTCACGCTATTCCTGAACTTAATTTGCTCAATATTCTTCTGGTGTTTCTAAGAATGAGAAGGCTTAGGCTTGAGAAGACCCTACCTAGCATAGGCCAGTAGACCTATGCTAGGTAGGTAGACTTATAAAATACATAAAGAACTCACATTACTACTACTTTCGAGAGAGTGAGTGAGAATGAGAGAGAAACAGACAGACAGATAGAAAGACAGACATATAGAAAGACAGACAGACAAACAACAGCTCTTAGTTTGTCAGTAAAGTTAGGAATCCTTACCCTAACCTTGTGAAACCCTGTGTTAAGGAGCGAGAGAGAGAGAGAGAGAGAGAGAGAGAGAGAGAGAGAGAGAGAGAGAGAGAGAGAGAGAGAGAGAGAGAGAGAGAGAGAGAGAGAAATGGGAGGGAGTACAAACGGATGGACGGACGACGAACAGACGGACGATGGACGGACGGACTCCTAAATCTGTTATTCTGACAGCAGAGCACAAACATTCCTACTCTCCAGTCTCCTGTCTGTCTGTCTCTTTCTTCTCTCTCCCTCTCCCTCTCCCTCTCCGCCTCTGAAGCAGATCAAGGGGAGAGGGGAAGCGAGGACGGAAGTTGATGGAGTAGTGATGGCGTAAGGGGTGATGGATTGAGGGGTTATGGAGTGAGTGGGTGATGGAGTGGGTAATGGAGTGAGGGGTGATGGTGTGAGGGGTGATGGAGTGGGTGATGGAGTGAGTGGTGATGGTGAGAGGGGTGATGGAGTGGGTGATGGAGGGAGTGGGTGTTGGTGTGAGGGGGTGAGGGAGTGAGTGGAGTGAGTGGGTAATGGAGTGAGTGGGTGATGGAGTGGGTGATGGAGTGAGTGAGTGATGGTGTGAGGGGTGATGGAGTGAGTGGAGTGAGTGGGTAATGGAGTGAATGGTGATGGAGTGAGTGGGTGATGGATAGAGTGGTGATGGAGTGAGTGATGGAGTGTTGATGGAGAGAGTGGTGATGGAGAGAGAGGGGATGGAGTTGTGATGGAGTGAGTGGGTGATGGAGTGAATGGTGATGGAGTGAGTGGGTGATGGATAGAGTGGTGATGGAGTGAGTGATGGAGTGTTGATGGAGAGAGTGGTGATGGAGAGAGAGGGGATGGAGTTGTGATGGAGTGAGTGGGTGATGGAGTGAATGGTGATGGAGTGAGTGGGTGATGGATAGAGTGGTGATGGAGTGAGTGATGGAGTGTTGATGGAGAGAGTGGTGATGGAGAGAGAGGGGATGGAGTTGTGATGGAGTGAGTGGGTGATGAAGTGAGTGATGGAGTATTGATGGAGAGAGTGGCGATGGAGTGAGGTGTGATGGAGTCAGTGGTGATGGAGTGAGTGGGTGATGGAGTGTTGATGGAGAGAGTGGTGATGGAGTGAGGTGTGATGGAGTCAGTGGTGATGGAGTGAGTGGGTGGGTGATGGAGTGCTGATGGAATGAGTGAGTGATGGAGTGGGTGATGGAGTGAGTGGGTGATGGAGTGAGTGGGTGATGGAGTGAGTGGGTGATGGAGTGAGTGGGTGATGGAGTGAGTGGGTGATGGAGTGAGTGGCTGATTGAGTGAGTGGCTGATGGAGTGATGAGTGTTGGAGAGATGGTAATAATGGAGTTAAGAAGGTTACTAAATGCGATGGGATGTATTTTGAATTAATGACGCAAAATGTGGACAGAGACACTTATGTAAACTGCTGTCTTAATACAGAGCTAAGAAGCGAGTATATACAGTGGCAGGGATCAGGTGGGAAGTTGTGTGGGTAGTAGTAGTAGCAACAGTAGTGGTAGTAGCAATAGTAGTGGTAGTAGCAATAGTAGTAGAAGTACTGGTGGTAGTAGCAGTAGTAGTGGTAGTAGCAGTAGTAGTGGTAGTAATAGTAGTAGCAATAATAGTAGTGGTGGTAGCAGTAGTAGCAATAGTAGTGGTAGTAGCAGTAGTAGTGGTGGTGGTAGTAGTACCAGGAATAGTTGTAGTAGTAGTAGTAGTGGTAATAGTAGTAGTAGTGGTGGTTGTAGCAGTAGTAGTAATAGCAGTAGTAGCATAGTAGTGGTAGCAGTATTAGTGGTAGTAGCAATAGTAGTGGTAGTAGCAGTAGTAGTGGTGGTGGTAGTAGTAGTACCAGGAATAGTTGTAGTAGTAGTAGTAGTAGTGGTAACAGTAGTAGTAGTGGTGGTAGTAGCAGTAGTAGTAATAGCAGTAGTAGTAGCAGAGGTAGTAGTAGTAGTAGTGGTAATACTAGTAGTAACACTACTAGTAGTAGTGGTAGTAACAGTAGTAGTAGATGTAGTGGTAGTAGCAGCAGGAGTAGTAGTGATAATAGCAATACAATTGTAGTGAGATAGGTTGGGTTGGTGAATTACCTGTCAACACCATGTTACAGCGGTCTCTAGGATGGGTAATATGTGGTTAATTACCACTCTGGAAACCGCTGTAACATGATAAAGACAAACATTGTATTTCTTTATAAAGGTTACAATGTAATGGTGATAGCTCCTTCTAAACTCAAACCCATTTAACCTCAATTGTACTGCTACTACTACCCTCGAGGATTTCCAACTGACCCCTGCCACTATATATACTTGTTTCTTAGTTATCTCTGTACTAAAGCTGAAGTCATTTTTGGCGAAACGTTTTCTTTAATAAATGTCCTGAACTGTATCATCGTAAGATTTTTTCAATATGTGGACAATTAACAATCCAAATGTGGTAGGTCTGGATGATGACTGGGGATGTGTGGTAGGTCTGGATGATGACTGGGGATGTGTGGCAGGTCTGGATGATGACTGGGGATGTGTGGTAGGTCTGGATGATGACTGGGGATGTGTGGCAGGTCTGGATGATGACTGGGGATGTGTGGCAGGTCTGGATGATGACTGGGGATGTGTGGCAGGTCTGGATGATGACTGTGGATGTGTGGCAGGTTTGGATGATGCTTGGGGAGATGTGAATTAGGTCTGGATGATGCTTGGGATGGTGTGTGGCGCGTCTAGATGATGCCTGAGGATCTTAAAATAATGAATCCTAACTAGTCATAAGTTGGCCTGTGATACTCCAATACTGAAACTATGTACTGTGCCAAAACAAAAGCATTCACATTGCTAAACTCACAAACTAGTATTTAGTCAATCAGCCATAATACAAACTTACCTCATAATTTGTAATATTTTAAATTTAAGAATTAATCTAAGTCTGCCCGAAATGCCTAGCCATGCTAGGTGTTCTAGTGGTACCCTCGGTAATTAGTACTTTACTACATGTAAACCACACAATTACCAAATTCCGTAAACTCAGCATTGTAATCCTTATAGAGAATAAGCTTTGAATTTGAATGAGAATTAGGTCTGGATGATGCGTGGGATGGTGTGAGGCAGTTCTGGATGGATGTCTGGTGTGGTGTGAGGCAGGTCTGGATGGATGTCCGGGGTGGTGTGAGGCAGGTCTGGATGGATGTCTGGGGTGGTGTGAGGCAGGTCTGGATGGATGTCTGGTGTGACGTGAGGCAGGTCTGGATGGATGTCTGGTGTGATGTGAGGCAGGACTGGATGGATATGTAGGGTGGTGTGAGGCAGGTCTGGATGGATGTCTGGGTTGGTGTGAGGCAGGTCTGGATGGATGTCTGGTGTGGTGTGAGGCAGGTCTGGATGGATGTCTAGGGTGGTGTGAGGCAGGTCTGGATGGATGTCTGGTGTGGTGTGAGGCAGGTCTGGATGGATGTCTGGGGTGGTGTGACACAGGTCTGGATGGATGTCTGGGGTGGTGTGATACAGGTCTGGATGGATGTCTAGGGCGGTGTGAGGCAGGTCTGGATGGATGTCTGGGGTGGTGTGAGGCAGGTCTGGATGGATGTCTAGGGTGGTGTGAGGCAGGTCTGGATGGATGTCCGGGGTGGTGTGAGGCAGGTCTGGATGGATGTCTAGGGTGGTGTGAGGCAGGTCTGAATGGATGTCCGGGGTGGTGTGAGGCAGGTCTGGATGGATGTCTGGGGTGGTGTGAGGCAGGTCTGGATGGATGTCCGGGGTGGTGTGAGGCAGGTCTGGATGGATGTCTGGGGTGGTGTGAGGCAGGTCTGGATGGATGTCTAGGGTGGTGTGAGGCAGGTCTGGATGGATGTCTGGGGTGGTGTGAGGCAGGTCTGGATGGATGTCTAGGGTGGTGTGAGGCAGGTCTGGATGGATGTCTGGGGTGGTGTGAGGCAGGTCTGGATGGATGTCTGGGGTGGTGTGAGGCAGGTCTGGATGGATGTCTAGGGTGGTGTGAGGCAGGTCTGGATGGATGTCTGGGGTGGTGTGAGGCAGGTCTGGATGGATGTCTGGGGTGGTGTGAGGCAGGTCTGGATGGATGTCTAGGGTGGTGTGAGGCAGGTCTGGATGGATGTCTGGGGTGGTGTGAGGCAGGTCTGGATGGATGTCTGGTGTGGTGTGAGGCAGGACTGGATGGATGTCTAGGGCGGTGTGAGGCAGGTCTGGATGGATGTCTGGGGTGGTGTGAGGCAGGTCTGGATGGATGTCTGGGGTGGTGTGAGGCAGGTCTGGATGGATGTCTAGGGTGGTGTGAGGCAGGTCTGGATGGATGTCTGGGGTGGTGTGAGGCAGGTCTGGATGGATGTCTGGGGTGGTGTGAGGCAGGACTGGATGGATGTCTAGGGCGGTGTGAGGCAGGTCTGGATGGATGTCTGGGGTGGTGTGAGGCAGGTCTGGATGGATGTCTGGGGTGGTGTGAGGCAGGTCTGGATGGATGTCTGGGGTGGTGTGAGGCAGGTCTGGATGGATGTCTGGGGTGGTGTGAGGCAGGTCTGGATGGATGTCTGGGGTGGTGTGAGGCAGGTCTGGATGGATGTCTGGGATGGTGTGAGGCAGGTCTGGATGGATGTCTGGGGTGGTGTGAGGCAGGTCTGGATGGATGTCTGGGGTGGTGTGAGGCAGGTCTGGATGGATGTCTAGGGTGGTGTGAGGCAGGTCTGGATGGATGTCTGGGGTGGTGTGAGGCAGGTCTGGATGGATGTCTGGGGTGGTGTGAGGCAGGTCTGGATGGATGTCTGGGGTGGTGTGAGGCAGGTCTGGATGGATGTCTGGTGTGGTGTGAGGCAGGTCTGGATGGATGTCTAGGGTGGTGTGAGGCAGGTCTGGATGGATGTCTGGGGTGGTGTGAGGCAGGTCTGGATGGATGTCTGGGGTGGTGTGAGGCAGGTCTGGATGGATGTCTGGGGTGGTGTGAAACAGGTCTGGATGGATGTCTGGGGTGGTGTGAGGCAGGTCTGGATGGATGTCTGGTGTGGTGTGAAACAGGTCTGGATGGATGTCTGGGGTGGTGTGAGGCAGGTCTGGATGGATGTCTGGTGTGGTGTGAAACAGGTCTGGATGGATGTCTGGGGTGGTGTGAGGCAGGTCTGGATGGATGTCTGGGGTGGTGTGAGGCAGGTCTGGAAGGATGTCTGGTGTGGTGTGAAACAGGTCTGGATGGATGTCTGGGGCGGTGTGAGGCAGGTCTGGATGGATGTCTGGGGTGGTGTGAGGCAGGTCTGGATGGGTGTCTGGGGTGGTGTGAGGCAGGTCTGGATGGATGTCTGGGGTGGTGTGAGGCAGGTCTGGATGGATGTCTGGGGTGGTGTGTTAACTCGACGGAACATTAATATTTTTGTAAGAACTGAACAGGAATCCTGTGCCTCGTAATCTCATATTAAACTGACATGGTTAGTGGAGCTCTGTCTAAGCTGCGCTCCTGCGCGACCTAATTATATATACAAACTGGTCAACACTCATTTTACAGCCAATGATATTACACCGATTTTGTGGTAAGTTTTATGGTACTGATTCCGAATATGTCCTCGGTTTTGCTTGACTAGTTTTGATCAATTTATTATCCCTCTGAAAAACATGAAAGATGTGAAAAATATATTGATCAGGCAGGGCTAACTTACAATTCGCATTGAAACTATTTTTTAGACCATGGCGAGGTCAAATCATGTAATACTTACTATACTAGCACTTCATTGTATATAATAGCAGATTAATATAGTAAGACAATTCAGATACCACTAATTACTACCTAAGAAAACGTTTTTTGTACGATTTTCTTCTATATTGGTCATCAGCACTGTTTTGTTGAATGAACAATTGGAAGAGATGTAGATTGGATACGATTGTATAATAAGATATATTTCAAGCTTCAAAGGAAGGTGATTATAAACAGCCTCCAATCTCGTGGTCGATATTCAAGTCCCAGTGGAAGAAGTCCAGGGATGTTATTGCAGTATATATGTTCTTTATCTTTGCTGATGTAAGGAAGGAGTTCAACCTCTCTTATCCGATAAGTTATTTTAACCTCTTGTTGTAGACAATTGTTTTCTTTCAGTCTGGATGCTAAAAGTTTCAGTTGTTTACTTTGATAGACTGAGGTCACGTATCGGATCACTGAGTTCTTCTTGGGAGAACTGCTGCTGGGAGTGTTGGAATGCTTATTTCATATACACTTCCCTTGCTATCACCTATGTTACATCCTAAACCCTGATTTTCTTCAACATCTGACAATGGAAGGTCAGGCAGTGTTGTAAACACTGGTATGGTAACGTCACTGTGTGCCACAGGTCTCCTTGCTGACTCCAAATCAAGATATTCCCACTTGTCTTTCCTGTATCGACTGAAACCTTTCACATTCACCATACAGAAATAAAAATTGTCGTGGTGGTTTTTCGGTTCTCTCCCCACCATAGGCACTCCCAAGTTTAAACTTCTCCTTTGCCTATTTTTCCACTGTGGTAAGCGTTCTACACAGGTTTTGCAAACCATATGGGGAACCCAAGACTTGTCAAGATCTAAAAGCGTCACTCCAAAATAAGCAAGATAAGCTTGTTTTACAAAATCTGTGATATTTTTTCTTTGATTTTGCAAAGAGTACTAGTTACAAATGGAGCAAAATCCCTTGCGATTGTTTAAGTAAACTCTTTATGAAGAACACATGTTTATGTTGGAACAATAACGTAATAAAAGTTACAGTATAGTCACGTGATCATTGTTGATACAATTCCTTTCGTTACTATTAAATAATTCAAAAATAAAATTTTAATCTTTATTTAAACTATCTGTATATACAAATTATCACTACATATTCAAACACACGCCTTATGGTCAAATTCCCTGTTAATTGAGGGTAGGTATGCAATATCTCATAAAGTAGAGCTAATTTGGAAAATCTACTGCAACATTCGAATTCAGCCCCAAAATACCTCAAAATATCTTCAACTATCTTTGACAACAAATTGTTTTTTGGAAGCGAGCAATACTGTCAGTGATGGCAACTTTGGTCGAGTCGGTAATTTGCTTTTAGTTTCATAATTTAATTAATATTTAAGAAAGGATTCAGGGAAACAGGTTGGCCGGACTTGAGTCCTGGAGGCGGAGAGTACAGTGTCTGCATTCCGAAGATAGGGGGTCACCTGACCTGTAATGTAAATGTACTTCTAGCAAGACTGCGACTGAGTGATGGTGAATGTTTTTTTTTTCTCTTTCTCTTTTTACGGATACCGCATTTCGGTGGGAGACAGCTGGTATGATAATTTCTTTTATTCCTTGTTGTGTATTCATTGCACTTCTTAAATACTTATATGCTACGGTAACTTTAAACGTTGTGTTAATTTTAGACATTAACTGGAACCGGTAGTAAACATGCGCACATAGCTACCATGATTTTTCTCATAATCTTCGTTGGTGGGAAAAATTGGGAAACCATGGTTGGTGCTCACCGTTATGACTGTTAACACTGTCAGAAAATATTCTTATGCCATGTCTTTTAGTTCCAAATGGCGTAGGGCCAACAGTGCCTCTCCTTCCAGGAGTTCTGGAGGTGGGAGGGAGAGCACCTCCACGACAAAGAAGGGATGAGGTGGGGATGGTGCTGTTCTGAGGGCCACGACAACTACTGCCTGAGTGATGATGACTGTGTTGCAAACACCAGGCAGTGACAAAATTTCTTGTAACAGTGACGTGTGTTTTAAGTGCCTTGATAAATATCGACAAACAATGGATGAAAATACTTATGCTCCGTTCTGGACATTTACTGAAGACGTTTCGCCACGTGTAGACTTATGAGGACTAAAAAATAGGCACTCGTGGCGAAACGTTTCCATTAATAAACGTCCAGAACTGTACACAAGTGTCCATTTTCACACTTTGTGTGTGTAGGTGAGATAGGTCGCAGACTGGTAAAGCGGATACTGGAACACATTCAGTCAGCGAGTTATACCCAGCAACATTCAGCCTTGTTTCTGAACATAAAAAGGCCACAGCCATGCTATAAATTAGAAAGAAGCAATATCACGCACATAATTGCCAATTCTAAAGGAAAATAATCGAGTTAGCATTGATTTAATCCATAACAAACTGTCCAATCAAAAGGGCAGAGGACACCAGATGCTCTTGATATATTTGCACTGTAAAAAGCATACCAGCATCCAGCCTCACAGAAACAAATTAGCGATTCGTCAATAATCTTCGTTCAGCAGAAGAGATGTAGTCATAACTTAGATTTATGTATCACCAGCTATGAGTTTCAGTAGATATATATATATATATATATATATATATATATATATATATATATATATATATATATATATATATATATATATATATATATATATATAATATATGTGTGTGTGTGTCAGAAAGAAGCGACAATGATATGCAATACAGCCATGAAGGAGTAAGAGGAATGTAAAGATAAGTTTAGGTCTTTCAACGAAACTACTAGGATCATCTAGGAAATCCAGAGATATTAGGAAAAACACCTTATTCCTTTGCACGGAAGCTACGTCCGAGAACTCAGGACATTACAGTGTTGACATCCAGATGATGTAGGAGCAAAAAACAACACAGAGAACAAGTGAAACATTATCAATGGTATCAATGATATTAACAGTGAGTTTATCTCCTGGGGCTGTTGTTTTAAACGACTAATTTACATTTATCCAGCGTTAAACCCTTAGGGTTTAACGCTTAAGTTGATTATACTAATAATTATTATATTTGACTAATAGCCGACAAATGGAATTTAAAATATGTATATATATGTTTCAGCAGATGACATCTGAGTCGACGAGTTAATGCTGATCTCTAAAACTAAAATTATTAAAAACAATTACTGAATAGCTTATTACGGGCGACTGTTTCAATTACTGTTATTGTTTTCAATAACGAAGGTTATTAACTGATAGAGAATATATCAGTATATATACCTGTATTTATCTTACCAATATATACGTATATATATACGTATATATATATATATATATATATATATATATATATATATATATATATATATATATATATATATATATATATATATATATATGTGTGTGTGTGTGTGTGTGTGTGTGTGTGTGTGTGATCCTAGAGTCAGTATTAGTCATACGACCATCACACCAACACTAAATGATAAATACACATATACATTTAAGTAAAGAAAAGCCCTCAGGATAGCTAAGATGAGCGAGCCATAGCTGCACATGTGAGAGAACAAGATATTTATTACCAGAAAATATATAGGCACACCACTCACATGGAACACTGGGCGAGGGAATCTACGAATATCTCTGCTATTTTTGGTAGCACATTTACTGCAGTCGTCGTGATCTATTGGAAAATAATGGTTTCTTGGCGGGTGTTATTAGTGTTGTACACTTAGTTCCGTCATTATTATCTGTTGAAAAGCATCAGTTTTTAGACTGTGTACAATATTTTAAGTAAATAAATTCTGTTTCACTGAGAGTGTTGGTTTATGCCAAATTAGTGGCTGTTCAGTACCGTTTTGCACGATAGGGGATCCATATGTCACGGTATTTTTCATATTATTCGTATAGACAAGATGGCCAAAAGAACTCAGGTATGTAGATATTGCGTTAGACTCGAGGCCTGATCATGGACCCGGCCGCGGGGGCGTTGACCCCTGGAACACCCTGTAGGCAAACATCCTCTAGGTAGATTCCGACTCAACTCGTATTTAGTATTGAGAGCGGGTGTTGAACTAGCCTAGATAAAAG
>NC_091348.1:11948449-11963449 GCF_038502225.1 Cherax quadricarinatus
CTCAAAAATCATTCTGAACCTAACTAAAAAAATATATATATATAATTGTGTTTGTTTATTATTAAATAATTGTAAACTTATCTAAAATATATTTATTAGTAAATTATTGCAAACTTATCTAAAAGATATTTAGTTGGATTAGGATAAATTAAACTGCGCTTGTTATAATAAGTTTGGGTAAGTTTTCTGTGGTTCTGTTGGTGCAAAATTATTAATTTTTACATTAACATAAATGAAAAAAAATATCTTTAAACATATAAGAGAAAATTTATAAAAGGAATTTTAAATGAGTTCTTGCCAATTGACCAGTTTTACCATTTGGGCACGATATATATATATATATATATATATATATATATATATATATATATATATATATATATATATATATATATATATATATATATATATATATATATATATATGTCGTACCGAATAGGCAGAACTTGCGATCTTGGCTTAAATAGCAACGCTCATCTTGCCATATAGGACAAGTGAAAATTTGTGTATGCAATAATTTCTCCAAAATCATTCTGAACCTAACGAAAAAAAAATATTTCACTGTGTTTGTTTAGTATTAAATTATTGTAAACAAATCTAAAATATTATTTGTTGGGTTAGGCTAAAATAAATTGCGCTTGTTATGATAAGGTTAGGTAAGTTTTCTAAGTTCCTTTTGGTGCAAAATTATAAATTTTTACATCAACATTAATGAAAAAAATATGTCTTTAAACGCATAAGAGAAAATTTTAGAAAGGACTTAGTTTTAAATGAGTTCTTGCTAATTGACCAGTTTTACATATTCGGCACGACATTTATATATATATATATATATATATATATATATATATATATATATATATATATATATATATATATATATATATATATATATATATATGCAAAACAACCACTCTGAAAGAATAGAGAAATTCCAAGCGCTTTCGTGACTACTCACATTATCAAGGAACTATGAAAGTAAAGCATCCAAGGAAGCTATATAAGGGGTCTGGTCGGCACCTCACTATCAGATCCCACAACGGTTTAAACACGTGACGCGCGGCGAGCCAATTTGGAAAGGTTCTTGGCACAACTCACCCCACAAACTATTGTACCCAAGAAATAAGAAATTTTAAAGATTATTTGTCCAGTGTATTATTAAATTCTTTCCAAATTCTATTAATTATAAATGGATCTAATTTATATAAACCAAAGGAAATATTCATATTATTGTCAAAACTGCTTTTTATGAAACAAGATTCAATTATGTGATGAATGGTTTGAAAAACCGACAAGTTGAAGATTGAGACACTTATGCAGCATATGGGAATCTTTATTCAGGAAACGTTTCGCCACACAGTGGCTTCATCAAGTCCAATACAAAAAGGAAGGCGTAAGGAGAGGAGGAGTATGAGGTGAAGATGAAGCCACTGTGTGGCGAAACGTTTCCTGAATAAAGATTCCCATATGCTGCATAAGTGTCTCAATCTTCAAGATTCAATTATATTCCTGTCGACCATGGACTTGCTTGATACTACTTTCTCAACTTTTTGAAAATCAATTGGATGGTTAAAATCTCTTACATGAATAAATAGAGCATTGGAATCTTGTCCAGTTCTAATGCTATATTTATGTTAGAACTGGACAAGATTCCAATGCTCTATTTATTCATGTAAGAGATTTTAACCATCCAATTGATTTTCAAAAAGTTGAGAAAGTAGTATCAAGCAAGTCCATGGTCGACAGGAATATAATTGAATCTTGTTTCATAAAAAGCAGTTTTGACAATAATATGAATATTTCCTTTGGTTTATATAAATTAGATCCATTTATAATTAATAGAATTTGGGAAGAATTTAATAATACACTGGACAAATAATCTTTAAAATTTCTTATTTCTTGGGTAGAATAGTTTGTGGGGTGAGTTGTGCCAAGGACCTTTCCAAGTTGGCTCGCCGCGCGTCACGTGTTTAAACCGTTGTGGGATCTGATAGTGAGGTGCCGACCAGACCCCTTATATAGCTTCCTTGGATGCTTTACTTTCATAGTTCCTTGATAATGTGAGTAGTCACGAAAGCGCTTGGAATTTCTCTATTCTTTCAGAGTGGTTGTTTTGCATATTCTGAAATCACCTGTTTACTGTGATCTTATTGCATATATATATATATATATATATATATATATATATACTATATATATATATATATATATATATATATATTATATATATATATATGTATATGTATAAACGGTAACCTGTAGTTATTTTACACAATGGTAGGATTGCTAGTGTCTTTTTCTTTTCATAAACAGGCAAGAAAACAGGTACGTCTTGCTACTTCTACTTTACTCTTAGGCATACTACATATACATGTACACACCCATCTCCACGGGGAAGTGGAAAAGAATCTTTCCTCCGTAAGCCGTGCGTGTCGTAGGAGGCGACGAAAATGCCGGAAGCAAGGGGCTAGTAACCTCTTTTCTTGCATAAATTACTAAAAAAGACGTGAAAAACTTTTTAAAACTGGGATGTTTGAATGTCGTGCGGATGATAAGAAAGAGATGATTCCCAGTGTTATGAGTGAAAAGAAGTTTGATGGTCTAGCTCTAAGCGATACAAAGCTGAAGGGGGTAGAGGAGTTTCTGTGAGGAGAAGTAAATGGGATTAAGTCAGGAGTATCTGAGACAGATAGAGCTCAAGAAAGGGTAGCAATAATGTTGAGTGATCAATTGTGGAAGAAGAGGGAATATTAATGTATTAAATTTGAGGATTATGTGGATTAAAATAAGGGTTGGATGCGACAAATGGGTTATAATAAGTGTGAATACACCTGGAGAAGAGAGGAGAGAGAGAGAGAGAAAGAGAGAGAGAGAGAGAGAGAGTGAGAGAGTGAGAGAGAGAGAGAGAGAGAGAGACAGACAGACAGAGAGAGAGAGACAGAGAGAGAGACAGAGACAGACAGAGACAGAGACAGAGACAGAGACAGAGAGAGAGAGAGAGAGAGAGAGAGAGAGAGAGAGAGAGAGAGAGAGAGAGAGAGAGAGAGAGAGAGAGAGAGAGAAAGAGATTTTGGGAGATGTTAAGCGCGAGTTTAAAACCTTTTGAACCAAATGAGAGAGTAATTTTAATAGGGGACCTAAATGCTAAAGTAGGATAAACGGTTAGAGAGGGTGTGGTAGGTAAGTTTGGGGTGTCAGGTGTGAATGATAATGGGAGCCCTTTGATTGAACTTTGTATAGAAAGGGGTTTGGTTATAGTTAATACATACTTTAAAAAAAAGGAAAAACAAATATACAAGATATAATATAGGGCATAATGACAGTAGTTTGTTGGACTACGTATTGGTAGATAAAAGACTGTTGAGTAGACTTCAGGATGTACATGTATATAGATGGGCCACAGATATGTCAGATTACTTTAGTTGTAGGTACAGTGAGAGTAAAGGTAGGTGGGATACAAGGAGAAGAGAATCAACAAGTCAAAGAAAAGTGAAGGTTTATAAACTAAAGGAGGAGGCGGTTAGGGTAAGATATAAACAATTATTTGAAGAAAGGTGGGATAGTTGGAGTATAGGCAATGAGGTTGAAGTATGGGGTAGGGTTAAAAATGTAGTGTTAGAGTGTTCAGCAGAAGTTTGTGGTTACAGGAAAGAGGGTGCGGGAGGGAAGAGGAGCGATTGGTGGAATGATGATGTAAAGAGAGTAGTAAGAGAGAAAAAGTTAGCATGTGTGAGATGTTTTTACAAAGAAGTGATGCAAGGAGGAAAGAGTATATGGAGAGAAAAAGAGAGGTTAAGAGAGTGGTGAAAGAATGTATAACGAGATCAAATGATAGAGTGGGTGAGATGCTATCAACAAATTTTGCTGAGAATAAGAAAAAGTTTTGAAGTGAGATTAACGAGTTGAGATTTAACAGTTGAAAATATGAGAATTATCAGACAGAGAGTTTTGAGAAGATGGAAGAAATATTTTGAGGAATTGTTAAATGTTGATGAAGATAGGAAAGCTGTTATTTCATGTATTGGGCAGGGAGGTATAACGTCTTGTAGGAGTGAGGAAGAGCCAGTAGTGAGTGTGGAGAAAGTGCGTGAGGCAGTGAGTAGAATAAAAGGGGGAGAGTAGCTGGGATTGATGGGATAAGGGCAGAAATGTTAAAAGCAGGCGAAGATATAGTTTTGGAGTGGTTAGTGCTTTTGTTTAATAAATGTTTGGAAGAAGGTAAGGTACCTAGGGATTGGCAGAGAGCATGCATAATTCCGCTGTATAGAGACAAAGGGGACAAAAGAGAGTGTGAGAATTATAAGGGAACAAGCCTTTTGAGTATACCTGGTAAAGTGTATGGTAGGGTTATTATTGAAAGAACTAGGTGTAAGAACAGGGTTGGCTCGCAGAGGAACAAAGAGGCTTTAGGAAAGGTAGGGGATGTGTAGACAAAGTGTTCACAGTGAAACATATAGGCGAACAGTATTTTGATAAAGGTAAAGAAGTTTTTGTGGCATTTATGAATTAGGAAAAGGAGTTTGATAGGGTGAGTCTGTGGCGAATGTTGCAAATGTATGGAATAAGAGGTAGGTTACTGAAACCAGTGAAAAATTTTCATGAGGATAGTGAGGCTCAGGTTAGAGTTTGTAGGAGGGAGATTATTTTGCAGTAAAAGTAGGCCTTAGACAGGGGTGTGTGATGTCACCGTGGTTGTTCAATATATTTATAGATGGGGGTTGTGAATGCTCGGGTGTTGCAAGAGGTGTGGGATTAAAAGATAAAGAATCTGACACAAAGTGGAAGTTGTCACAGTTGCTCATTCCTGATGACACTGTGCTTTTGGAAGATTCTGAAGAGAAATTGCAGGGGTTGGTGGATGAATTTGGTTGGGTATATATAAGAAGGAAATTAAAAAGTGAACATAGGAATGAATAAGGTGGTGAGAATAACAAAAAATTTAGGTAATGAAAGATTGAAAATCAGATTGGAGGGAAGGAGTATGGAGGAAGTGAATGTATTCATATATTTTGGAGTGGACTTGTCAACACCTGGATCTATGAAAGACGAGATGAATCATAAAATGATGAGGGAAAACGGTAAGTAGTGCACTGAGGAATCTGTGGAGACAAAAAACGTTTTCCACACGTTAAGCACACCACTGGCAAGACAGTGATGGAGTGAATGATGATGAAAGTGTTCCTGTTCCTTCTTTTCCGGGTCACCTGCCTTGGTGGGAAACTGCCGATGTGAAGATCCGTTCACTATAAGCCTATGATACTGAGGATTCGTTCACTAATTCATGTTCTCAATCCCACCACACACTCGCTCACTGACCTACAGACTCGCTTACTGACCTACAGACTCGCTCACTGACCTACAGACTCGCTTACTGACCTACAGACTCGCTCACTGACCTACAGACTCGCTTACTGACCTACAGACTCGCTTACTGACCTACAGACTGGCTTACTGACCTACAGACTCGCTCACTGACCTACAGACTCGCTCACTGACCTACAGACTCGCTCACTGACCTACAGACTCGCTCACTGACCTAAAGACTCGCTTACTGACCTACAGACTCGCTTACTGACCTACAGACTCGCTCACTGACCTACAGACTCGCTCACTGACCTACAGACTCGCTCACTGACCTACAGACTCGCTCACTGACCTACAGACTCGCCCACTGACCTACAGACTCGCTCGCTGACCTACAGATTCATTGACATACAGACTCGCTTACTGACTTACACACTCGCTCACTTACCTACAGACTCACTCACTGACCTACATACTCGCCCACTGACCTACAGACTCGCCCACTGACCTACAGACTCGCCCACTGACCTACAGACTCACTCATTGACCTACAGACTCGCCCACTGACCTACAGACTCACTCATTGACCTACAGACTCGCCCACTGACCTACAGACTCACTCATTGACCTACAGACTCGCCCACTGACCTACAGACTCACTCATTGACCTACAGACTCGCCCACTGACCTACAGACTCACTCATTGACCTACAGACTCGCCCACTGACCTAGAGACTCGCCCACTGACCTACAGACTCGCCCACTGACCTACAGACTCGCCCACTGACCTACAGACTCGCCCACTGACCTACAGACTCGCCCACTGACCTACAGACTCGCCCACTGACCTACAGACTCGCCCACTGACCTACAGACTCGCCCACTGACCTACAGACTCACTCATTGACCTACAGACTCGCCCACTGACCTACAGACTCACTCATTGACCTACAGACTCGCCCACTGACCTACAGACTCGCCCACTGACCTACAGACTCACTCATTGACCTACAGACTCGCCCACTGACCTACAGACTCACTCATTGACCTACAGACTCGCCCACTGACCTACAGACTCGCCCACTGACCTACAGACTCACTCATTGACCTACAGACTCGCCCACTGACCTACAGACTCACTCATTGACCTACAGACTCGCCCACTGACCTACGGACACGCCTACTGATTCAACTCGACTGTTTACTCCACTGATCTGTTTACCACATCTGATCTGTTTACCACATTTTGGTAAAGAGTAAACTGTTTACCTTACTGAACTGTTTACTCCAGCGTTGATATTCGCTTATCACTGTATTCTCAGGTGAAGACGAACAGCACAATCACCGCAAAGTGTTGCAAGGCTTGCAACACGACAATTGAACCAGGACTAACTGCATAAAGACTAAAGGCCATTGATAATGGCGAGACAACTGTGCAAAACACTCTCAAGTTGCAGAAGAAAATTTGCAAAATTTGCCAATTTAAATGAAAGCCAGCATAAGTCAAGCTACAGATCACTGAAACAAAAATCTGGGGAGAAAATACGATTGAAGATTGAGGAAATAAGGACAAAAACCGAGATGTTTTCTAGGATTTTTTTTTTTTGGCGGGGGGGGGGGAACCTAGTAATGTATTTAAAAAAAATAATATTATCAACAGACCAAGTCTTAACTTGTACATTATGTTTCGTTATATCGAAAAGTCACGTATAAATATGGATATCGTATATATATATATATATATATATATATATATATATATATATATATATATATATATATATATATATATATTGGTGTGTAAGTCTTGTGTGATAACATCACGTCCCGAAATAATTTTAATTTGCAGTCAAATTTAAAATGACAAATAGGAAATGTATCTATAAAAAAATGTTATCTGGGAGAAATTGCGTATGAGAGACTTGTCTCACTCACAGCTGATGAGAAACTTGTCTCACTCACAGCTGATGAGAGACTTGTCTCACTCACAGCTGATGAGAGACTTGTCTCACTCACAGCTGATGAGAGACTTGTCTCACTCACAGCTGCTGAGAGACTTGTCTCACTCACAGCTGCTGAGAGACTTGTCTCACTCAGAGCTGATGAGAGACTTGTCTCACTCACAGCTGATGAGAGACTTGTCTCACTCACAGCTGATGAGAGACTTGTCTCACTCACAGCTGATGAGAGACTTGTCTCACTCACAGCTGATGAGAGACTTGTCTCACTCACAGCTGATGAGAGACTTGTCTCACTCAGAGCTGATGAGAGACTTGTCTCACTCAGAGCTGATGAGAGACTTGTCTCACTCACAGCCGATATGAGACTTGTCACACTCACAGCTGATGAGAGACTTGTCTCACTCACAGCCGATGAGAGACTTGTCTCACTCAGAGCTAATGAGGGATTTGTCTCACTCACAGCCGATGAGAGACTTGTCTCGCTCACAGCTGATGAGAGACTTGTCTCACTCACAGCTGATGAGAGACTTGTCTCACTCACAGCCGATGAGAGACTTGTCTCACTCACAGCTGATGAGAGACTTGTCTCACTCACAGCAGATGAGAGACTTGTCTCACTCACAGCTGATGAGAGACTTGTCTCACTCACAGCTGATGAGAGACTTGTCTCACTCACAGCTGATGAGAGACTTGTCTCACTCACAGCTGATGAGAGACTTGTCTCACTCACAGCTGATGAGAGACTTGTCTCACTCACAGCTGATGAGAGACTTGTCTCACTCACAGCTGATGAGGGACTTGTCTCACTCACAGCTGATGAGAGACTTGTCTCGCTCACAGCTGATGAGAGACTTGTCTCCCTCACAGCTGATGAGAGACTTGTCTCACTCACAGCTGATGAGAGACTTGTCTTACTCACAGCTGATGAGAGACTTGTCTCACTCACAGCTGATGAGAGACTTGTCTCACTCACAGCTGATGAGAGACTTGTCTCACTCACAGCTGATGAGAGACTTGTCTCACTCACAGCTGATGAGAGACTTGTCTCACTCACAGCTGATGAGAGACTTGTCTCACTCACAGCTGATGAGAGACTTGTCTCACTCACAGCTGATGAGAGACTTGTCTCACTCACAGCTGATGAGAGACTTGTCTCACTCACAGCTGATGAGAGACTTGTCTCACTCACAGCTGATGAGAGACTTGTCTCACTCACAGCTGATGAGAGACTTGTCTCACTCACATCTGCTGAGAGACTTGTCTCACTCACAGCTGATGAGAGACTTGTCTCACTCACAGCTGATGAGAGACTTGTCTCACTCACAGCTGATGAGAGACTTGTCTCACTCACAGCTGATGAGAGACTTGTCTCACTCACAGCTGATGAGAGACTTGTCTCACTCACAGCTGATGAGAGACTTGTCTCACTCACAGCTGATGAGAGACTTGTCTCACTCAGAGCTGATGAGAGACTTGTCTCACTCACAGCTGATGAGAGACTTGTCTCACTCACAGCTAATGAGAGACTTGTCTCACTCACAGCTGATGAGAGACTTGTCTCACTCACAGCTAATGAGAGACTTGTCTCACTCACAGCTGATGAGAAACATTCTTGTGAACCAACGCACATTTATGCTGTATCAACTTAAACATCACAGCTGCACAGCTGTGCCCACGGCACCACAGACAGTGCCTAAGAACCGAATGCTGGCACTGGCAGCTGTTATTCATGACAGTGATGCCAAGGAGTGCCAACACTACACAGGTTTTCTTGTTAAATTATATAATGAACTCTCCCTTAGTCCTTGCACTGTGTGACGTTGATCATCTGTTGTGACGCTGATGATCTGTTGTGACGCTGATCATCTGTTGTGACGCTGATGATCTGTTGTGACGCTGATCATCTGTTGTGGCGTTGATCATCTGTTGTGGCGTTGATCATCTGTTGTGACGCTGATCATCTGTTGTGACGCTGATCATCTGTTGTGACGTTGATCATCTGTTGTGACGCTGATCATCTGTTGTGACGCTGATCATCTAGTGTGGGTTGATCAGCTGTTATGACCTTTGTAAGTTTAGCGCTTCTTTTTGATTATAATAATACTGATCAACTGTTAAGGGTTGATGAACTGTTAAGGGTTGATCAACTGTTAAGGGTTGATGAACTGTTAAGGGTTGATCAACTGTTAAGGGTTGATGAACTGTTAAGGGTTGATCAACTGTTAAGGGTTGATAAACTGTTAAGGGTTGATCAACTGTTAAGGGTTGATGAACTGTTAAGGGTTGATCAACTGTTAAGGGTTGATCAACTGTTAAGGGTTGATCAACTGTTAAGGGTTGATCAACTGTTAAGGGTTGATCAACTGTTAAGGGTTGATCAACTGTTAAGGGTTGATCAACTGTTAAGGGTTGATCAACTGGTAAGGGTTGATCAACTGTTAAGGGTTGATCAACTGTTAAGGGTTGATCAACTGTTAAGGGTTGATCAACTGTTAAGGGTTGATCAACTGTTAAGGGTTGATCAACTGTTAAGGGTTGATCAACTTAAGGGTTGATCAACTGTTAAGGGTTGATCAACTGTTAAGGGTTGATGAACTGTTAAGGGTTGATGAACTGTTAAGGGTTGATCAACTTAAGGGTTGATCAACTGTTAAGGGTTGATCAACTGTTAAGGGTTGATCAACTGTTAAGGGTTGATCAACTGTTAAGGGTTGATCAACTGTTAAGGGTTGATCAACTGTTAAGGGTTGATCAACTGTTAAGGGTTGATCAACTGTTAAGGGTTGATCAACTGTTAAGGGTTGATCAACTGTTAAGGGTTGATCAACTGTTAAGGGTTGATCAACTGTTAAGGGTTGATCAACTGTTAAGGGTTGATCAACTGTTAAGGGTTGATCAACTGTTAAGGGTAGATCAACTGTTAAGGGTTGATCAACTGTTAAGGGTTGATCAACTGTTAAGGGTTGATCAACTGTTAAGGGCTGATCAACTGTTAAGGATTGATCAACTGTTAAGGGTTGATGAACTGCTAAGCGTTGATCAACTGTTAAGGGTTGATCAACTGTTAAGGGTTGATCAACTGTTAAGGGTTGATCAACTTAAGGGTTGATCAACTGTTAAGGGTTGATCAACTGTTAAGGGTTGATGAACTGTTAAGGGTTGATGAACTGTTAAGGGTTGATCAACTTAAGGGTTGATCAACTGTTAAGGGTTGATCAACTGTTAAGGGTTGATCAACTGTTAAGGATTGATCAACTGTTAAGGGTTGATCAACTGTTAAGGGTTGATCAACTGTTAAGGGTTGATCAACTGTTAAGGGTTGATCAACTGTTAAGGGTTGATCAACTGTTAAGGGTTGATCAACTGTTAAGGGTTGATCAACTGTTAAGGGTTGATCAACTGTTAAGGGTTGATCAACTGTTAAGGGTTGATCAACTGTTAAGGGTTGATCAACTGTTAAGGGTTGATCAACTGTTAAGGGTTGATCAACTGTTAAGGGTTGATCAACTGTTAAGGGTTGATCAACTGTTAAGGGTTGATCAACTGTTAAGGGTTGATCAACTGTTAAGGGTTGATCAACTGTTAAGGGTAGATCAACTGTTAAGGGTTGATCAACTGTTAAGGGTTGATCAACTGTTAAGGGTTGATCAACTGTTAAGGGCTGATCAACTGTTAAGGATTGATCAACTGTTAAGGGTTGATGAACTGTTAAGGGTTGATCAACTGTTAAGGGTTGATCAACTGTTAAGGGTTGATCAACTGTTAAGGGTTGATCAACTGTTCAGGGTTGATCAACTGTTCAGGGTTGATCAACTGTTAAGGGTTGATCAACTGTTAAGTCTCTTATTGCCCACTCTGTGGGCAGCACGTCTCTTATTGCCCACTCTGTGGGCAGCACGTCTCTTATTGCCCACTCTGTGGGCAGCACGTCTCTTATTGCCCACTCTGTGGGCAGCACGTCTTTTATTGCCCACTCTGTGGGCAGCACGACTCTTAGTTTAGAGACGAAATTTTTCGAATAGTGTCCAGCCTTTCCCCGAGCTTTATCAGCACCTGGACCCTTATCTAGTTGCTGGAAAGATAGCGGAAAGTTTGTATCTTAGCTGTGAGTTCGTTGGGAGGTGTTACAGCCACGGTATTGTGTTATCGTAAGTTGAATCAGTATTTTGGAAGATATTATGAACAAAAGTCCAGCATAATTGAGTGGAGTGACAGGTGGAGTGACAGGTGGCGCGACTTGTAGAATGACAGGTGGCGCGACTTGTAGAGTGACAAGTGGCGCGACAGGTCGAGTGACAGGTGGCGTGAAAGGTTCAGTGACAGGTGGCGCGACAGGTAGAGTGACAGGTGGCGCGACAGGTGGCTCAATAAGTGACTCGACAGGTAGGGTGACAGGTGGTGCGGCAAGACATACACACACACACACACACAGGTGTGCTGCAGATGGTAATGAACAGACACATATTTGAGAAGAAACTCGTACTGGAACAACATTTCGCCCTGTGTAGATCTTCACCCTAAGAAAGCTCTACACAGAGCGAAATGTGTTCACAATTAAAGCTAGCTTTACACTAGTCTTCCCTCCAACAAAATTTAAACCAAAACGACTCACCTCAAAAAAACCTCACATAAACACTCTACCCATAAAATAAATAATAGCCTCTCATAATTATGAAAAATTACCTCATACGCTAATCATAAAATATTCCATGGATATATCCATAGTGGACTGAGAAACAAATAATTAATAGTATCCAGGAGACAATGGATAAGAGATATCCGATCGACACCATGCCTAACCCTTCTAGGGTAGGATAGGTGCCTGAGCCCGAGCCTTTAGCTCATAAGACTGTCATTCCCATTAGCCCCCTTGGGGCGGGGATGGCAGACCAGAGAGGCCTAGCTTGTGGCTAGGCCTGGGGACAGTTGGTCCCAAAGATGAGGAGGTACTTGTGTCTCCTCCCATGGGAGACTTAGGTCTCAGACACTCCCTAAAGAGGGAGCCAAGGCCGGGCCACCACTTGGAAAAGGCCCGGGCCGGGCCACTACCATCCTGTGGATGGTAGTGGCTAGTTTATTATGCACCCCATATCCGTCCTGTGGATGGTAGTGGCTAGTTTATTATGCACCCCATATCCGTCCTGTGGACGTTAGTGGCTAGTTTATTATGTACCCCATAACCGTCCTGTGGACGGTAGTGGCTAGTTTATTATGTACCCCATATCCGTCCTGTGGACGGTAGTGGCTAGTTTATTATGTACCCCATATCCGTCCTGTGGACGTTAGTGGCTAGTTTATTATGTACCCCATAACCGTCCTGTGGACGGTAGTGGCTAGTTTATTATGCTCCCCATATTCGTCCTGTGGATGGTAGTGGCTAGTTTATTATGCACCCCATATCCGTCCTGTGGACGGTAGTGGCTAGTTTATTATGCTCCCCATATCCGTCCTGTGGATGGTAGAGGCTAGTTTATTATGCACCCCATATCCGTCCTGTGGACGGTAGTGGCTAGTTTATTATGTACCCCATATCCGTCCTGTGGACGGTAGTGGCTAGTTTATTATGCTCCCCATATCCGTCCTGTGGATGGTAGAGGCTAGTTTATTATGCACCCCATATCCGTCCTGTGGACGGTAGTGGCTAGTTTATTATGTACCCCATATCCGTCCTGTGGACGGTAGTGGCTAGTTTATTATGCTCCCCATATCCGTCCTGTGGATGGTAGAGGCTAGTTTATTATGCACCCCATATCCGTCCTGTGGATGGTAGAGGCTAGTTTATTATGTACCCCATAACCGTCCTGTGGACGGTAGTGGCTAGTTTATTATGTACCCCATATCCGTCCTGTGGACGTTAGTGGCTAGTTTATTATGTACCCCATAACCGTCCTGTGGACGGTAGTGGCTAGTTTATTATGTACCCCATATCCGTCCTGTGGACGGTAGTGGCTAGTTTATTATGTACCCCATATCCGTCCTGTGGACGGTAGTGGCTAGTTTATTATGCTCCCCATATCCGTCCTGTGGATGGTAGAGGCTAGTTTATTATGCACCCCATATCCGTCCTGTGGATGGTAGAGGCTAGTTTATTATGTACCCCATATCCGTCCTGTGGACGGTAGTGGCTAGTTTATTATGCTCCCCATATCCGTCCTGTGGATGGTAGAGGCTAGTTTATTATGCACCCCATATCCGTCCTGTGGATGGTAGAGGCTAGTTTATTATGTACCCCATATCCGTCCTGTGGACGGTAGTGGCTAGTTTATTATGCTCCCCATATCCGTCCTGTGGACGGTAGTGGCTAGTTTATTATGTATCCCATAACCGTCCTGTGGACGGTAGTGGCTAGTTTATTATGTACCCCATATCTGTCCTGTGGATGGTAGTGGCTAGTTTATTATGTACCCCATATCCGTCCTGTGGATGGTAGTGGCTAGTTTATTATGCACCCCATATCCGTCCTGTGGACGGTAGTGGCTAGTTTATTATGTACCCCATATCCGTCCTGTGGACGGTAGTGGCTAGTTTATTATGTACCCCATATCCGTCCTGTGGATGGTAGAGGCTAGTTTATTATGCACCCCATATCCGTCCTGTGGATGGTAGTGGCTAGTTTATTATGCACCCCATAACCGTCCTGTGGATGGTAGTGGCTAGTTTATTATGTACCCCATAACCGTCCTGTGGACGGTAGTGGCTAGTTTATTATGTACCCCATATCCGTCCTGTGGATGGTAATGGCTAGTTTATTATGTACCCCATAACCGTCCTGTGGACGGTAGTGGCTAGTTTATTATGCACCCCATATCCGTCCTGTGGACGGTAGTGGCTAGTTTATTATGCACCCCATATCCGTCCTGTGGATGGTAGAGGCTAGTTTATTATGCACCCCATATCCGTCCTGTGGACGGTAGTGGCTAGTTTATTATGCACCCCATATCCGTCCTGTGGACGGTAGTGGCTAGTTTATTATGCACCCCATATCCGTCCTGTGGATGGTAGTGGCTAGTTTATTATGTACCCCATATCCGTCCTGTGGACGGTAGTGGCTAGTTTATTGTGCACCCCATATCCGTCCTGTGGACGGTAGCGGCTAGTTTATTATGTACCCCATATCCGTCCTGTGGACGGTACTGGCTAGTTTATTATGTACCCCATAACCGTTCAGTGGACGGTAGTAGCTAGTTTATTATGCACCCCATATCCGTCCTGTGGACGGTAGTGGCTAGTTTATTATGTACCTCATAACCATCCAGTGGACGGTAGTGGCTAGTTTATTATGTACCCCATATCCGTCCTGTGGACGGTAGTGGCTAGTTTATTATGCACCCCATATCCGTCATGTGGACGGTAGTGGCTAGTTTATTATGTACCCCATATCCATCCAGTGGACGGTAGTGCGCTACCATCCGATGGATGGTAGCGCAAGAGCATATGGATACACAAAAGTGCTAGTAATTAGGCCCTACAATGGTTAAAAAGCCTAAAAATAGTGATGGAACAATGCTCAAAAGTGGTAATTAAAAAAAAAGTCATCAGAAAAGGCAGTGTGTGGTGTCCATACCTAACTAATACGTAGAACAAATGAAGAAAAGTCCAAAACAAAAGATTTGCCGAAGCTACAAACAGCTGCCACTGACTACGAAACAGCTGCTAAATTTACAAAACAGTTGCAAGAGATTGCAAAACAACTGCCAAAGCTACGAAATACCTGCAAGAGTCTGCAGAACAACTG
>NC_091348.1:11968449-11970949 GCF_038502225.1 Cherax quadricarinatus
AAGGAAGCTTGGATACTATAAGCCAGATCACACTGAAACTTAATCTCAGAGTATGATACAAAAAATCAGAGAGAATATCAAACAACAGTGAAGAACTGAAAGAGCGAGTAGCAGCGGCAGCCAGAGACTTCATAGCTGTCACAGAGGCGAAATTTACCGAAATGATAAAAGGTGGAATATTTCCATCAGGATATAAAGTAATGAGGAAAGAAAAAGGAGAGGAAGGAATGGTACAGATAATTAGAAATCACTTGGGTTTTGAAGAAAAGATGAGAAGAATAAAGACAAATGAGTTAAAGGCTACAGAAAAGTCTCTGGGGACCTAAAGTAGTAGTGTGCAGTGATTCATAATGCACCACCAAATAAAGGTAAACCAAGGATGGAATGGAAAATAACAAGAAGGCAATAGTTAACACTATGGCGGAAACAGTAAAGTTAAACCTACATGACGAAAGTTCAATTTCTAACCATGGGTGATTTCAGCCACAAAGAAATGGACTGGGTGAACTGGAACCAAAAAGAGGAACCAGAAAAATGGAGGGAAGCGATGATGAAGGTGGTGATGAAATACTTTCTTTGTCAACAAGTCATGGACACAAGAAAGATGAAACAGTATGATTGGCTCTGTTATTCATCATAAGTGCATCTGGTGTAGGAAATAAAGTATGAGAGGCCCCTGGCGGCTAGCAACTATGCTGTACTGAGTTTGGAATACTCTCTGGAAGTCAACATTGAGGAAATAATAGCAAGTGAGGAAAGGAGAAACTGGCTTTCAGAAAACGAAACAACAAAGGGTTGACAGAATTCCTGAATGAAGTATATTGAGAAAGGTAACTGAAATGAAGAACATCAAATGATTTGATGTTTATCTAGTCAGGAGGAGGTAACAGTAAGAATAAGTATAACCAGAAGCTAAACCGAAGATGCAAAATGAGATATCACGTACAAGAGCATGGAAAAAAAACATAGAAAGTAAAATACTGAAGAAAACAGAGAAGTGAACATAAGAGCGAAAAATGAGCATGCAAGGACGAGGGTGCAAGGGTAATTTTAATACGGAAGAAGGGAAAAAGGTACATCATCAGTTATTGGACACCATACATACACCAGGGGAGGAGCCGAAGAAACTTCTGAGAGAGCTGGATGTATGAAAGACAACAGGACCTGATAACGTGTTCCCACGAGTTCTGTCTAAACCGCTAGCTAAAATCTAAGATAGATCAGTAGATTCAGGGTAGTTGCCAAAGGTCTGGATTACAGTTTTTAACAAAGAAGACATACAGGAAGCGTTAAACTACAGATCAGTATAAATAACACACATACCACGTAACGTAATATAGAGGATGATCAGGAGAGTGGTGGAGTATATAGAAGTGATTTCATGAACAATAACTGTCACGGGTTTAAAGTTGGCAATCCCTTTTTCATAAACTTACTGAGTTCTATGACAAAAGATAGTCAGGTGGACTGCATATTCCTGGACTGAAAGGAGGTATTGGTCACATCTTCCTCTTCATGAATTCCTTACCCACTTCGCGACACAAACACACAAACACACACACACACACACACACACACACACACACACACACACACACACACACACACACACACACACACACACACACACACACACACACACATACACACACACACACACACACACACACACACACAGACACACACACACACACACACACACACACACACACACACACACACACACACACATACACACCCACACACACACCCACACACACACACACGCACACACACACACACACACACACACACACACACACACACACACACACACACACACACACAGTTTGGAACCCGCACCGGGTCAAGCACATTAAGAAATTAGAGAAAGTGCAAAGGTTTGCTATAAGGCTAGTCCCAGAGCTAAGGGTAATGTCCTACGAAGAAAGGTTAAGGGAAATCGGCCTGACGACACTGGAGGACAGGAGAGGTAGAGGAGACATGATAACGACACACAAAATACTGCGTGGAATAGACAAGGTGGACAGAGACAAGATGTTCCAGAGAGGGGACACAGAAACGAGGGGTCACCCCTGGAAGTTGAAGACTCAGATGAGTCACAGGGATGTTAGGAAGTATTTCTTCAGTCATAGAGTGGTCAGGAAGTGGAACAATCTGGCGAGTGATGTAGTGGAGGCAAGAACCATACATAGCTTTAAGACGAGGTATGATAAAGCTCAGGTAGCAGGGAGAGAGAGGACCTGGCGGGGCCAGGAGCTGAGTCTCGACCCCTGCAACTACAATTAGGTGAGTACACACACACATACACACACACACACACACACACACATACACACACACACACACACACACACACACACACACACACACACACACACACACACACACACACACACACACACACACACACACACACACACACATAGTAGCGACCAGTGAAGATGCGGGGCTAGGAGCTAGGGCTCGACCCCTGCAACCTCAACTAGGTGAGTACACA
>NC_091348.1:11975949-11988449 GCF_038502225.1 Cherax quadricarinatus
GCAGAATTCATTAACTTAATGATCTGTTTCTTATGCAAATGCATGTTAATAATGTCACTGCAGTGAGACATGCAACTCAACCTCAACACTAGACCTTATATTAATAGGATTGAATAAGAAAAAGCTGACTCTGGAAATATAAAAATAAAGTCCAAGACATATATAAATATATATATATATATATATATATATATATATATATATATATATATATATATATATATATATATATATATACATATATATATATATATATATATATATACATATATATATATATATATATATATATATATATATATATACATATATATGTATATAAATATATATATATATATTATATATATATATATATATATATATATATATATATATATATATATATATATATATATATATATATATATATATATATGTACATATATGTATATATATATATATATATATATATATATATATATATATATATATATATATATATATATATATATATATATATATATATATATATAGAGAGAGAGAGAGAGAGAGAGAGAGAGAGAGAGACAGACAGACAGACACAGAAAGAGACAGAAGCAGAGAAACAGAAAGAAAGAAATTTCCCTTGTTTTAACTACTTACCATGTTCGTTGACATCTGGCATTAAAAATTCAGCAGCTTCCTTCGCCCCTTCTTCTCCTCCTCCTCCTCATTGTCGTCTTGCTCTTTCTCCTGTCTTATTTTCCTCCTCTTACTCTTCATCCAAGAGATGTTGGGTCATTTTCCTATTTATCTGTACCTTGCTCTTGCCTCGTCCTCTTATCAGCCTTGTTCTCCTGGTTCTTTTATACTTTTTACTTTTAATTATTGTCCTCTTCCACTGCTTCTTTTTCTTGTTTGTTCTTCCTTATCTGTTTTAAGTTGGTGTTTATATATTTTTTTGTGTTTTATTGTTTGATGTTGCTCTTCTTTATCTGTTCTATTTTCTACTTTTACCTTCTGCTTTCTTCCTCCTCCTTCCCTTTTCTCTTTCTTCACTTCTCCTTTTGTTATTCATTAATTCGTCTTGTAATATAACCACTCTCTTCCCTCTTAGTACATGTTATCACTTGTAATATAACCACTCTCTTCACTCTCAGTACGTGTTATCACTTGTAATATAACCACTCTCTTCACTCTTAGTACATGTTATCACTTGTAATATAACCACTCTCTTCACTCTCAGTACGTGTTATCACTAATATAATCAGTACGTGTTATCACTAATATAATCAGTACGTGTTATCACTAATATAATCAGTACGTGTTATCACTTCTATGGAGATTTTCTCAGTCTTCAACATTAAATTTAATAAAAATAAATTATTCCATCATTTAATACACTTAAAAATGAAAAAAAATAAATAAAAACAGTGTTTAAAGGAAACTCATTACGAATTTTTCTGAATACTGAAAAATAATTTTTTATATAGAAATTAATCAATAATTTTCCATTATTCGCTCTCCAAAAATATTGTAATGAGATATTAATTAATTTTTGGAGAAGATAAGGTTTAAGGAAAAACAATATATTTATATATATATAGTAAAGGTTTGTTGAGGAATTTTCATACGGAGTTAGAAAATATATGGAAATTTATTTATATATTTTGACGCTTCTCTACCTCCTTAGACGACCATTTCCGCCAGAAAACCCAATATGAAGCCCTCGGGGTCTCTGGAGGTTTCGCGGAGTGTGAAACCCTGCTCTTTGAGGAATCCCAGGTCATGCTTTTACCAGGGGCCAAAGACCCCCGGGTTCCAATGAGAGGAAGTGGTGCTAATTTTCTCCGTCCCATTATTTGGTGAGCTTGTTTTCTTCCCTGTAATGAGCAGCTCCGACCTGTTGACCAGCACTAAATAGGATGTAGGATGTCGGCCAAGGTAAATATACATGTAAAGTCCCCCTCAAGTTGTCTGCCACGCTCCCTGGGAAATATTGTGACTCCATCGTGGCGTGTGTGTAAGGAATTATATCATTGGTATAATCATGTATATATTAGGAAGCACTTTGAAATATCTGTTCTAGCTCCTCAAAAGCTGGATGGGAACTGAGAACAGAAGAGGTGTAGCCCCTCTGAATCACCACGCTAGGATACTGGAAGAGGTAATTGCCATTTCTTGGATTTTTAGTGGTGTTGATAAGCACAGAATCCAGTTCCTTGGGAAAGTCTCTCGTACTTTTGTCTCAGAGTCCAAGGATCTCCGATCCCACCGTGGCACACTGATACAGAAGACCGAAGTCTTTATACGTATTGAGCATAGATTCTTCCCTATGATCATGAGAGCTTCCCTGTTGCTCAACTCCAAAATAAATATAAGTGTCAGCCAGAATGGATACACAAGTATAGTCCCAGAGCAGTTGTCTGCCACTCTTCCAGAGATAGACTGTGGTCCCAACAGGGCAGTTAACAGGATTACCAGAACTACGAGACACCAGGGGTAGTGGTTCTCATTCAGGCGGGCACCCAGCTGTAGCGAGGCTTCTTTTCACTATGTTCATTTCGTCCTGTCTTGCATGTCAACCTTGGAAACTTGAAGAATTTGGAGTCTTTAGACCAAGTAGACAGTATTGCTCAGCTTTCGATCTTGCCAAATAGACGGAACTCCCTGAAAAATTGGACTTTTCCAAAGAAAAAACTTAAGGATTGGTAGATATATTTTTTCTTTGTCAGTGATATAAAATGTTTTAAATTTGGACCAAAAACTATTCTAAATTAAATTAGCATATTTTTTTTATCTAAATTGTGCTACGTATAGTATAAGTCATTCTAAATTTATTAATATTACTTAATATCAACGATGTGTAGTTTTTCGTAATGTTGAGATTGATTTCCGCTGATTTATGTCAAAATCAAATTTTCATCCTGCCAATTCGGCAAACAACACCCTTGTCAAATAGGCCAAACTCGCCGGTTTGGCTTAATCGGCGACTGACCAGGAATCGAACCCCCGATACTTTATATATATATATATATATATATACATATATATATATATATTTATATATATATATATATATATATATATATATATATATATATATATATATATATATATATATATATATATATGTCGTGCCGAATACGTAAAACTGGTCAATTAGCAAGAACTCATTTAAAATTAAGACCTTTCTGAAATTTTCTCTTATGCGTTTAGAGATATATATTTTTCATCAATGTTGATGTAAAAATTTATAATTTTACACCAAAAGAATCTTAGAAAACTTACCTAACCTTTTTATAACAAGAACAATTTATTTTAGCCTAACCCAACTAAATATATTTTAGATTTGTTTACAATAATTTAATATTAAACAAACACAGTGAAACATATTTCTTTTCGTTAGGTTCAGAATGATTTTGGCGAAATTATTGCATACATAAAATTTCGCTTGTCCTATATGGCAAGATGATCGTTGCTATTTAAGCCAAGATGGCAAGTTCTGCCTATTCGGCACGACATATATATATATATATATATATATATATATATATATATATATATATATATATATATATATATATATATATATACACTTGTCGTGCCGAATACGTTAAACTTGCGATTCTGGTTTAAATAGCAAGGCTCTTTTTGCCAAATAAGGCAAGAGAAAATTTGTGTATGCAATAATTTCGCAAAAATAATTTTGAACCTAACGAAAAAATATATTTCATTGTGTTTGTTTAATGTTAAATTATTGTAAACTTAACTTTAATATATTTAGTTAAATTTTAGTTAAATTTTGCTTGTTATAATAAGGTGTGGTAAGTTTTCTAAAGTGCTTTTGGTACAATTTTTTTATTATTACATTAACATAAATGATAAAAAAAATTCTTTAAACATATAAAATAAAGGACTTAATTTTAAATAAGTTCGTGCTAATTGACCAGTTTTACCTATTCCGCAGGAAATATATATATATATATATATATATATATATATATATATATATATATATATATATATATATATATATATATATATATATATATATATATATATATATATATATATATATATATATATATATAAATTCGCTTTACCAATACCTTTAAATAACATTTTCCTCTCTAATTATAAAATAATAGGGATTGTCTACTGATGTGAACACTCGTCTATTATTTTGCTTTCAAACACACGTCTGTAATTACATTTCAAACACTTTTGTAATTACACTTTCAAGCACGTCCGTAATTACGTTTTCCAATACCGTTTG
Organism: Cherax quadricarinatus; assembly: GCF_038502225.1. Classification (NCBI taxonomy): domain Eukaryota; kingdom Metazoa; phylum Arthropoda; class Malacostraca; order Decapoda; family Parastacidae; genus Cherax; species Cherax quadricarinatus. The sequence continues at coordinate 11,980,187 of NC_091348.1, forward strand.
TTTCCTCAGTAATTTCTAGCTCTTCCTAAAACGCGCTGTAATTTTCTTTTAGTTTCCCCGCAACGGTACTGAATCAGTATTTTTCAATTTATTTTAAACTGTTGTCGTATAATAAACTCAGATTCAGTTTGGCTTGGAAGACACTAACATTCCGTGTTATTTTTCCAGGGATAAACAAAAGTAGATTTGACAATATCTCTCCATGATATACCTGGAGAGGGTTTCGACCCCGTGGCCCGGTCGGTGACCAAACCTCGTGGTGGATCAGGGCCTGATCAAGCAGGCTGTTACTGTTGGTGCACGCAACCCGACGTACGAACCATAGACAGGCTGGTTAAGTACTGACTTCAGGTGCGTGTCCAGCGCTTTCCTGAAGGCAGCCAGAGGTCAACTGGTAATCCCCCTTATGACCCCGTACGACCCGTATTTCATAACCTCAGCTTCAGTGATGTGAGAGATGTTGGGTAAGAGGACGCAAGTGCAACTAATGTGACATTTTATTGTGGCAACGTTTCGCTCTCCAGGAGCTTTGTCAAGCCGTTTCAGATGCAGGAACACAGAGGGTATATAGGTGTAAAGTGAGGTGCAAAGCGTAATATAATCGTTGTAGGTAGTAGTAATAGTACTTGTGCTGGTAATAGTAGCAGTAATGGTAGCATGAGTAGCAGCTATGTGATGGCGGGAATTACACAGCTTATGTAAAGGAAAACGTAGTCCCAGAAAATGTCGCATTAGTTACACCTGTGTCCTTTTACCTAACATATTGTGGGTAATTCCACCAATATTATCACGATCCGAGAGATGTATCCCCCACGTCACAACCTCAGTTCCTTGCACTTTTATCCATGCGAGTGACTTTGTACCACAGATCAGTCACTAGGAAGAGGACCTGCAGCCCCAATCATTCACAAGACCTTTTTATGGGTCCAAGATCTGGAAATCAACGCACTAAAGAGGCCAATAGTTTTAACTCATCAAGAAGACCAACAAATGTAGATTAACACCCAGATGTGAGACAGGAGAAAGAGGGGCGAGTGTCTTGCATATTTCTGGACTATTAGACTTTAGTCATAATACTGGACAGGAGACCTGAACAAAAACTAGAGGATGATAATTTGACACATATGCAACATCTAGAATTTGTATTGATAAGGCCACTGGATGGCGAAACGTTGACATTAAAAATACCCAGATGTTGCAAATGTGTCTAATTCAGGAGCATTCAGGTATATCATGAAAAGCACTTACAATGGAACATCTCGACACCTCATCTCGTACAACGAGTGGTTGTTTGAGATGAGGTGTCGAAATGGGAAGGTGTGACGAGTGGGCTTCCACTAGGATCAGTAGGACACATATGAGAATTAATACACGAGTATATATTTACCGACTCATAAGCATATCAGTATGATCAGTGGAACAGCTACCATTTCTTGTGTACGTGTACGGCATAACAGGATAGTCAGAAGTAGATGTCAGGTAGATGCACCAGGTAGATGCATCAGGTAGATGCACCAGGTAGATGTATCAGGTAGATGCACCAGGTAGATACACCAGGTAGATGTACAGGTAGATGCACCATGTAGACGCACAGATAGATGCACCAGGTAGATACACCAGGAGGAAACCATTTTGCTCTCGTTAGAATCCGGACTGCCGGATGCGTATGGTCTCTAGGCCAGATGCGTCAACTAAAAGCCGGATGTTGCACCTCTCGGACGTATTCATCCTACTGTCTACCTGGAGTCTACCTAGAGGGTGTTCCGTGGATCAACGTCCCCGCGGCTCGGTCCATGATTAGGCCTCCCGTTGGATCAGGGCCTGATCAACCAGACTGTTACTGCTGGCAGCACGTAGACCAACGTACTAATCACGGTCCGGCTGATTGGGTACTGACCTTAAGTATCTGTCCAGCTCCCTCTTGAAGATAGCTAAGGGTCTATTGGTAATTCCCCTTATTCCTGGTGGGAAGCTGGTGAACAGTCTTGGGCCCCGGATATTTATTGTTTTGTCTCTTAGTGTACTTTTCATTAGAGGTATGTTGCACCGAGAATTTTCTCTCTCACCGCCACTGTTGGTGAGAATGTCCTCGCTCATCACCACTGCTGGTGAGAATAGCCTCCCCCACTAACACTGTTCGTGAGAATAGCCTCCCTCACCACCACCGTTGGTGTGAATAGCCTCTCTCACCACAACTGTTGGTGAGAATGTACTATCTCACCACCACTGTTGGTGTGAATAGCCTCCCTCACCACCACTGTTAGTGAGAATGTCCTCTCTCACCACCACTAGGTAAGAGTGTCCTCTCTAACCACCACTGTTGGTGAGAATGTCCTTTCTCATCACCACTGTTAGTGAGAATGTCCTCTCTCACCACCACTGTTGGTGAGAATGTCCTCTCTCACCACCACTGTTGGTGAGAATATCCTCTCTCACCACCACTGTTGGTGAGAACGTCCTTTCTCACCACCACTGTTGGTGAGAATGTCCTTTCTCACCACAACTGTTGCTGAGAATGACCTCTCTAACCACCACTGTTGGTGAGAATGACCTCCCTCACCACCAATGTTGGTGAAAATGGCCACCCTCACCACCACGTCTATAAAAGGCAAGGTATTTGCTACGCTTGTATTTGATATTTAAATCCGTCAGAAAGTGTCGACCATTTTCCTCCTCATGACAGATTCTCACGTACTCCTTTATATAGTTCCTCTCTCTGTCTATTTGTCTGTCTCTTGGTCTGTTTGTCTGTCTGTCTATCGATTTGTTGACCTGTTTGTCTGTTTTTGTCGGTCTGTTGATCTGTTTGTCTGTTTTTCGGACTGTTGGTCTGTCGGTCTGTCGGTCTGTCTGTTTTGCTGTCGATCCATCAGTGTTTGTCGATCTGTCAGTCTGTCGGTCGGTCCGTCTGTCTCTGCCTGTCTACGAGCCTCTTCCCTGTCTATCTTTGCATGCCTGTCTAAATGCTCACCTGATTTATTGCCTCACTCTCTTTCTCCTGTCTGTCTGTTACTCCCGTCTTTCTGGGTGTCCGTCTCTCCTCTTCCATCCGGTTCTCTTTTTCTCTCTCTTCCTCTTCTTCTCCCCTTCCTTTTTACTCTCTCTCTCTCCCTTCCTTCCTATACGTCTGTCTAAATATGAGACGCACGGGTTTACATCGACGTAATTACCGCATGTTACTGTTCTTGCATAAAAAAGGCGCTAAACCCGTGTGGATTTATTGAAAATTAATTTTTTTATCTATTTATATTGGACCTTTTTTTCACTAATTTTCTCACTTCTCTCTCTCTCTCTCTCTCTCTCTCTCTCTCTCTCTCTCTCTCTCTCTCTCTCTCTCTCTCACTCTCTCTCTACCCCTTTCTCTGTCTGTCTGTCTGTCTGTCTGTCTGTCTGTCTGTCTGTCTGTCTGTCTGTCTGTCTCTGTCTGTCTGTGATGCAGCGCTGTATAGTCCTTGTGGCTTAGCGCTTCTTTTTGATTATAATAATAATAATAATCTGTCTGTCTGTCTGTCTCTCTCTCTCTCTCTCTCTCTCTCTCTCTCTCTCTCTCTCTCTCTCTCTCTCTCTCTCTCTCTCTCTCTCTCTCTCTCTCTCTCACCACATAATATCACCTACAACGAGGGGTGACTTTATTGCGTTTCGACTTTATTAACTTTATTACTGAATTTTCTTCTCCTGTCTTTATGGAGATTTACGGCCGGGGAAAAAAAGACCCAGAGAGAAACTTTATTCCCCAATCTTATTAAATCGCAGTAAAGGGCATTATTTCCTTCCTTCTCTCGATCCCCCGAGATAGTGGTTACTGGGGTTGAGTCTCAGCTCCTGGCTCCGTCTTTCAATTGGCCGATACTGCCTTACGTAGTGCGCCCTATCATACCTGTTCTTAAAGCTGAGTATGGATGCTGTTTTTACTACTTCACTGGCCATAGAAATAGGAAGTAAAGACAATATCAACAATACTGAAAGTAAAAATAATTGTACACTAATGGTAATAACTATAGCAATAAAAAAAAAAAAAAAAAATAATAATAATAATAATAATAATAATAATAATAATAATAATAATAATAATAATAATAATAATAATAATGAATATTTTTTTATAAAAATACCTCAAACAATAGTAAAACAAAGAAAGTAAAATCAGACCACAAATAAGGAGAACTTTATTTGCGGAAAATACTGAAGAAGTCTGAGCTGCGAATAAAAAAATCTTCAAGGGATTCAATATTGGCGTTTTTACAGTCATCAACGCGAAATTGAAAGTCCTCAAATTACCAACTGAAGCTTCCCACTCAACTTGGCCGATCAGAGAGTTGTTTCTCTGTCTCTGTCTCTCTCTGTCTCTGTCTCTGTCTCTCTGTCTCTCTCTCTCTCTCTGTCTCTCTCTCTCACTCATTCTCTCTCTCTCTCTCTCTCTCTCTCTCTCTCTCTCTCTCTCTCTCTCTCTCTCTCTCTCTCTCTCTGTCTCTGTCTCTCTCTCTCACTCTCTCTCTCTCTCTCTCTCTCTCTCTCTCTCTCTCTCTCTCTCTCTCTCTCTCTCTCTCTCTCTCTCTCTCTCTCTCTCTCTCTCTCTCTCTCCTTTCTCTCTTTTCTCTTATTTTTACTCAAAGGTTTTTACATGGTTAGATTATGAGTTCGTACATCATTTACAAGCGCCTGGGGTAATAGGAGACAATCAGGTTCGATCCGAGGAAGAGCATGAAACGTTCACTTCCCTGAATCAGGAATCTTAATTCAGGGGGAATGGCTTATTTAATTAAAATCTCTTTTTAAAATTACTTTTATTTAATCGGTATTGTTAAGAGACATATAAATAAGGATCAGGGTGAAGTTGGAGCCATCTGAGGGCCAGCGATTAGGCTCTACTGAAATGACAGATATATTCATTCTGGGTCCTTATGAGAAAGGAGTTGTCTTGCTCGGTTCTCTATTCTATCCGGAAGTTGTAGACGAGTCGGGAGAGGGTTGGGGACGAAATCCAAGACTGCGGAGCCTAGTCCAGCTGTGAGCGCACTTGTGGCACGTACAAAGTCTTGTAGCCTCTGGTGTCGAGCATTTACGAGATACGCCTTAGTGCTGTCTTACCTGAAATCTTGCTTGCAAGATATATCACGTGCTTCTTCATAGACATTTGGGAGTCACATTTCATCCCTAGGACATCCACCTCATCCCCGGGTATCAGCATTTTCTCTTTCATTATCATCATGGTGCCTAGAGAAAATCATTTGTGTTGTTCTCAGAAACAAATGTTACCAACAACCGTTTTCCCCAGACTGATACAACAGTAAACTGGTGACTGATATACCTGAGAACAGCTGGCATTTCGTCTCTTGGATAAGTAAACGTTGAAAAACAGTTATTTACATATACATGGAAATCTGGGATGAAGTGATGATCATTGAGGTAAATATTCCATTATAGAGGCCAAAGTACACTTCCCTGAGGAACACTGTCACCAACTAAGATCTACCTTGAAGATAATCACCTCAGGTGGCATAGTGAAGAAACAAAGACTCCAAGTGCTTATTCTTTTGCCTCGAGTCCTTAGACTCATACTCGGTCGAAAGCACCAGCGATGTCTGGTGCTACTACGCAGCTGATTTTGTATTCATCCAGTGGCTGCTGCCACATAGTGGAGAGATTTAACAGCAGATCAGCAGCAGAGCGACTTTTCTGAGGCCATGTTGACGGTCACGAAGAAGCGAGTGGTAGTCAAAGAATGCTTTCGTTCGCCTTGAGATTATTCTGTCTCTCTCTCTTTATAATAAAGACTCCCTGCGCGAAATGTGGCAATATAAACTTGCTTCTGAGCAAAACGTCGCTCTAATAATGACTCCTTGAGCGACAAGTCGCTATAAATAAAGTTCTCCAGTACAAAACGTAGCGACAGTAAAATCTTTTCTGGTCGAAAATTAGCTATAATAAGGGTTATCTGAGCGAAATATTCTTATAATAAGCTTATTTCCTGACTGAAACGTAGCTATAATAAAAACTGCCCAATCGAAAAGTTCCCGGCATAGAAAGCCATGAGCAAAATGTAATGAAAGTTGCGGTTTTCCGTGGTCGAAGCGCGAATGAAGCTTCCCTGGGCGAAACGTCGCCATAATAAAGCTTCCCTGTGCGAAATGACTCCATAGAAAAAAAACTTCCCATATATATATATATATATATATATATATATATATATATATATATTTGTGTGTGTGTGTGTGTGTGTGTGTAAATATAAATGTATGAAAACAAAAAAGCTGAAGCTGTAAGCTTGGTGATGCCAGCCTTAGCTGTGATTAATTTGTGAATGCAAATCAAATTTTTCGTTCTGTTTATTCAAATTATGAACGCGAGGTGAATCTTATTCTTACTGCATGAATATTGTTACGTTAATATCTGCACTAACTATAAATGACATTTATTTATTTGTTATTATTATTATTATTATTATTATTATTATTATTATTATTATTATTATTATTATTATTATTTTGGAGAGTTGGTCATTGAAGGCGGGAGGAATGGTGGGAGGTCGTTCCTCCGACCTCAAATAGTGACACACACACACGCACACTGGGCCAGGAGCTGTGAATCGACCCCTGCAACCACAATTAGGTAAGTACACACATAAACATAAAAATATTAAATATGTAGTATAAATACAGTTCCTAAAGAGATATTATTTGGATTAAGTCTACGGTGGCGACAACCCACGTTTGACTTACTCCGGGTAGACTTCACCTGCTTGTCATTGACTTTGTCTACTCAGTCAGTCTTTCAGTGAGTCAGTCAGGCAATAAGTCTGTCGCAGAAGACAGACGTAAACAAAGTGAAATGGAAATAGATACCAAGATGAAAACAAAGAAACAGAAATAACTCATTTTTTAATCACAATGCAAATTTTATTACAATTCAAATATCATTCTCCTTCTTCCAAAAATTAAATGTATTACGAATTCGTCTAACGTTAAACTCTTACGTATAAACAGAATAAACATTTACCATTACGAATAAAAATACAGACGCGCTTTCTCAGTATTAAAAAATTACCGAGCAAAGAAATATATTCTGAAAATTCAGTTAACTTCAGGGATGAAAATACGAAATAAAAATTAAAATATGTATTATATGTTCTGAAGATTCTATTCGAGATATTTATCATAGATATTTATGTTAGATATATCCTTGTATATCTAATTGACCAGCTAAGTACCATATAAGACTGCTTGATCAGTCAAACACCTGCCAAGCGTGCTTGATCAGTCAACCACCTGCTAAGCCTGCTTGATCAGTCAAACACCTGCCAAGCCTGCTTGACCAGTCAAGCACCTGCCAAGCCTGCTTGACCACTCAGGCACCTAACAAGCCTGCTTGACCAGTCAAGCACCTAACAAGCAGGCTTGACCACTCAGGCACCTAACAAGCCTGCTTGACCAGAAGCACCTAACAAGCCTGGTTGACCAGAAGCACCTAACAAGCCTGGTTGACCAGTCAAGAGCCTAATAAGCCTGGTCCAGAGCCGTGCTGCGGGAATAAGGAAAACCCATCAAAGGTATATCCATTGTATACTCTTGTATACCTAAAATGAGAACTTTGGCTGGGATAATGGTTGATTTCAGTGGCATTATGGATACGTGTTGTTGTGGTCAAGGTGCCGTTGTGGTGTATATTGTATGTGTGTGTTTTTGTGGTGTTTTGTGTTGGTAGTGATGATGATGATGTTGACGAAGTTGATTATGATCATCATGGCATTTATCATAGTGATGATGACTCTGAGGGAAATCATCGTATTAAAGTAGGAATGACATTATTAAGATGAATGAGTGTTTATGATTGTGATAGATATAATGACTGTGATAATGATTCTCAAGATATTGATGATACAAATGATAGCAATAATGATGATAATTTAATATATGTTGATATTATTATGATAGTGATATAATGATTGTATATATATTATTGCAGCTAAGTCTTCACCTAGGCGTAAATGTAGGTACATGTATGATAGCTCTTGTTCATCAGGCAGTAAAACAGGTGCCTGTGTATTAGTCGAGTGCTGTTGGTTGCATTCTGGGTAACAATTTCAAAATGCAAATGTGTATGAAAACTCTAGAGCCGTTGAAAGGAATCATGAATAATCATTCATTCATTCTATCTATCTCTCTCTCCCCCTCTCTCCCTCTCTCCCTCTCTCTCTCTCTCTCTCTCTCTCTCTCTCTCTCTCTCTCTCTCTCTCTCTCTCTCTCTCACCAGTTTACATGCAGAT
>NC_091348.1:11993449-12008449 GCF_038502225.1 Cherax quadricarinatus
TAACGAAAAAAAATATATTTCACTGTGTTTGTTTAGTATTAAATTATTGTAAACAAATCTAAAATATGTTTAGTTGGGTTAGGCTAAAATAAATTGTTCTTGTTATAATAAGGTTAGGTAAGTTTTCTAAAATTCTTTTATTGCAAAATTAAATTTTTTTACACCAGCATTAATGAAAAAATCTAGCTTTAAACGTATGAGAGAAAATTTCAGAAAGGACTTAATTTTAAATGAGTTCTTGCTAATTGGCCAGTTTTACATATTCGGCACGACATATATATATATATATATATATATAGGGAAGTACCACCTCTATAGCTGGAATGGGGACCCTCATCCTCAGAGAAGACAATAAACGTACCTCAGAGAAAACTCAAGGTTCTCCCCGGAGCTGTTTGAATATTTTCTTCTCCTACCACCCCCTATATATATATATATATATATATATATATATATATATATATGTCGTGCCGAATAGGCAGAACTTGCGATCTTGGCTTAAATAGCAACGCTCATCTTGCCATATAGGACAAGCGAAGATTTGTGTATGCAATAATTTCGCCAAAATCATTCTGAACCTAGCGAAAAAAATATATTTCACTGTGTTTGTTTAGTATTAAATTATTGTAAACAAATCTAAAATATATTTAGTTGGGTTAGGCTAAAATAAATTGTTCTTGTTATAATAAGGTTAGGTAAGTTTTCTAAGTTACTCTTGGTGCAAAATTAAAAATTTTTACATTAACATTAATCAAAAAAATATATCTTTAAACTTATAAGAGAAAATTTTAGAAAGGACTTAATTTTAAATAAGTTCTTGCTAATTGACCAGTTTTACATATTCGGCACGACATATATATATATATATATAACAGGCTGGATGCTATATATATATATATATATATATATATATATATATATATATATATATATATATATATATATATATATATATATATATATATATATATATATATATATATATAGGACTGCCCTTCTAGCATCCAGCCTGTTACTTGGTTTTTGTAACAAGTAGTCAGTATCCTGGTCCAATTATCCATTAGAATTCAGTAAGATTCAATAGTGCTTCAGGATTACAACTGGTAGGCTACTAACTAAAGAAATTAATATTTAATAAGTTTATTAATAACAATAAAGTTGTCTAGGCGTATATTATCAAAGTAAATTAAATTAATCAATTGAATATAATATAAGATACAAGTTGCTACACTTCTCTCGTGTACAGTAGTATTGTGCTGAAGGCATATATCACATCTTTATGGCTTTTAAGTACCGTCTGGTACATTGTTAGCATTTAATAACATAATACATATATGTACAAGTAAGTTTGTGTGTAAGTGCTCTAAGTAGTTCGCTCTGTCTCAAGGCTCGACTAGACTTAACCAGAGACTGACTAAAAGTCCTCACATAAATTAACTTCTTGACCAACCTGGCAATCAGAACAGCTTGCTTGAACAATGAATCGACTGTTAAGCCGAACAGCAATATAACAAGCAACAGCGACTCAGAATCAGGAACAAGGAAATAATATAACGACACTAAGTAGGGACCATCTGCAGATCCTCCACAAAAGTCACAAAACTCCCATACTACTGAATCTAAGTTCAGCATTAGAAAATCCCCGACTGTGACAGTACATAGATACCAGTACAAATTAGGCCAGAAGCTACAGCTCATGACCTGAGTTTCTCAGAGTGTCTATGCGACACACAACCTCAGTACAACGTCGAAAATCACTAAGTCTAGGCTATGTTCTGTGAACAGAGTTACACAGAACCAACAACAAGAAAGCAACAGAGACGATCTCCCAACGAGGGCCAGCAAAGGAGAGCTAGAGGCACGTCTTGTTACAAGAATGTCAAACAGACTATAGCTAGCGTAGGCCAGGCAGACTCTCCTCCCAGGTGAGGTGTGAACACCCCACCCTGACCACGTGACTCACCGTGGACTGCTGCTGCCCAGCAACACAGAAGCCGGCAGCGTAACGAGCGGAGCAATAAACACAGTAGTTATACAATGCTGTCAGCTACTTAACACTCACGAACTATGAGCACTGAATAATATATAAATGTTACATCCTACCTAATAATATAACTAAGTCAAATAATAATATAAAGCAATATATTTACGATTTAGCTAATATCGCAAATATAAGCAATATAAAATTATATGAACAGATAATATACATAATATAAATTGTGACCCATTTAGGGGTCGCAATAATATAATATAATATACATATACATATATATATATATATATATATATATATATATATATATATATATATATATATATATATATATATATATATATATATATATATATATATATATGTCCTCCTGTGGAAAGTGATGATCCAGAGCCACCTCAGGCACCTGAACCCACTCCAACAGATTTCATCTCATCAGACAATCTCTTGGAAGCAATTAAAGCGCATATATATATACATATGCAAAACAACCACTCTGAAAGAATAGAGAAATTCCAAGCGCTTTCGTGACTACTCACATTTTATATATATATATATATATATATATATATATATATATATATATATATATATATATATATATATATATTACCTATGTAGTAGACTGGTAGACAGTAACCACCCAGGGAGGTACTACCGTCCTGCCAAGTGAGTGTAAAACGAAAGCCTGTAATTATTTTACATGATAGTAGGATTCCTGGTATCTTTTTTCTGTCTCATAAACACGCAAGATTTCAGGTACGTTTTGCTATTTCTACTTACACTTAGGTCACACTACACATTCATGTACAAACATGTATATACATACCCTTCCGGGTTTTCTTCTATTTTCTTACTAGTTCTTGTTCTTGTTTATTTCCTCTTATCTCCATGGGGAAGTGGAACAGAATTCTTCCTCCGTAAGCCATGCGTGTTGTAAGATGGAACTAAGATGCCGGGAGCAAGGGGCTAGTAACCCCTTCTCCTGTATATATTACTGAAGTTAAAAAGGGGAACTTTTGTTTTACACACACACACACACACACACACACACACACACACACACACACACACACACACACACACACACACACACACAAACACACACACACAAACACACACACACAAACACACACACACACCTGCCTTCCAAATGTTAACTGCCCTCGCTCAGAGGTCAACTGACATTTGGCTGAAGATCAGGAAAAGACGTGAACTAGAGTGCTCCTTGTGCACACCACACATTCCCTCACTCACTAATCTTTTCTTACCTTCATTTCTAGCTATAATTTCCAGTGATGATCCACATATTTTTAACGATATTATTGAGTGCTTTTTGAAGCAAGCTTTTTCACTCATTCAGAATATCCACAAAACCACACACACGAACACTTATTTTGATAATTGGTTTGTGTTGATTATGTCTGTAAGTTGCCTCTTTGCGTCAGTGACTCACTGGTAGTCATCGCATATTAATGCTTCATCAATAGTATTCTCACATCAATGCTTCATCAGTAGTCTTCTCTCATCAATGACTCATTAGTAGTCTTCTCACATCAATGGTCATCAGTAGTCTTCTCACATCATAATAATATATCAAGAAAAATATCACAAGATTGAAACTTATAAAGTGATTTCAATTTACAACGAGTAACACTTCTTAATCGAGCATATTTGAAGATGGATCACTTCCTGTGCTTTAATAACACACGCAAACGGAGGATCGAGCTTCCACCACTCCCTGTGCTGAATGACCCACTCGACTTTAGCGCTTAACACTAGTAGATGCAAAAATATACAGTAAAGCCTATTACAACTAACGTTCGTATCTCAGTCGCGTAGTGTGAGAATATGTGCCTTGTGTCGCCCGCGAGAGGTGGAGTCGAACCAGCAGAATTCATCTAAAATTTCTACATTCACGATGGTCTGAAATCTCGGTTTGTATTCAAGTGAATGTTTTCAGTTTTCAACTTTTATTATATCACGCCGAGGTGCATTCGTTATTAATTGTTCAGCTTCCGGAAGATTAATTACCAAGGGAACCCTTAACCTCATTCAGTGGTCTGGTTGACATCAATGTTAGAGTGGTATCAGGAGCTGGTAAAGGGTGGTCATAGAGTGCCTGAGGGTGGCGCCTGGTAGATAGGTAGGCTGGCAGGCTGGCAGTGTGTGTGGTGCTAGAGTGGCTGAGGGCCGCAGGCTGGCAAGCTTGAGATCCCCATAAGGAAGAGGTACTTCATCTAGCTGGAGGCAACAAGCATCCTGTGAGGGATGGCACTCTCAGGACCTGACACTCCCTCATTCATTTACACCAATACAATCTCCGAGGAAGCCACAAGTGTGAGCTGAAATATGCCCTCATGTTGCAGGCATAGAGAGAGAGAGAGAGAGAGAGAGAGAGAGAGAGAGAGAGAGAGTTAGAGAAGGGAGTTAGAGAAGTGTGTGTGTGTGTGTGTGTTTGTATTCGCTTGTTTACCTATATCTACTTACCAACATGTTGGTGCAGACGCTGAGTCCTAGCTCCTGGCCCACTCTCTCTCAATTTGCTACTTTCAAGATTCACCCCCTCTCCTCCCCTCCCCTAGCCTCGTGGGTCCTGTCATACCTACACCTTTAAAACTATGTACAGAGTCTGCCTCCACCACATCTTCGCTAGGTCATTCCACTTTATTACGAGCACAGGTACTGTTAAATGGCTTGTGGTGCCTGGTCGTGAAGTTATAAAACTAGCAAGGGACTAATAAAAAAGACAACGTGAACATCAGAAGCATACACCAGAGGGTATTTGAGTACCCATATGTTTCCACCACCAAGAATATTTAAAACCACCGAGAATATTTACCACCACCAAGAATATTTACAGCATACGAAACCTTACCAGATATAGTTTTATAATAAATTAAACAAACGCGCATTCTTGCAGGTTAAAGTTCGTATACTCATGATGAGGACAGAATACTCATATGTGTTAATCTGCTGACAGCAAGCGAGGAACTGAACTCCAACATGAATTTTAATAACAAAGTGAACTAGCCTGGATCCCATCCCTCACTTAGACTGGGTGACATTTACAAGTGGTAGTTATTCTTCAAAGTGGATGAGGGCCCATTACACCCTAACTCGCCCCTTACACCCTAATAATCCCCTTACACCCACACTTGGCAACAAACTTCCGGGCTTTCAACTGATTAATGTTAACATTTTCCGTAGTTTCTAAACATGCATCATCGTGTGTGTATGTTTAGAATCAAGGTGACCTTGATACAGATGAGCAGTAACTTTAATGATTCTCCAGCAGTTAATCGTCTACAAGTCGAACAGATGCACATAATGGGTCCAGAAACTGGGCCGCAAAGTTCTGAGTAGTAATGAACTATTTACCTTATTATATCTGGTTACAATCGTAATGAGATATCTATGCAAATATAAATTCAGTCACAAAAAATTCACTGTGTACCTTCTATGTGGTTCTGAATATTACTCTATTTTAATTATTTATGGTTGAATTTAAACAAGTTTAAGTAGTTATGCGTTATTCATAAAGGAAAAGTCATGGTGTTTTTCGTGAATGTCTTGTAATGTGCCACCGTTCAATAAAATACTTTTGACATGTCTTGAATATTTGTGAGTCGTCTCTGATTTCATTATTTCTTTCTCATTCTAGGACAAAATGACGCAAGGTGTGACAATAGTCCATCTGGCAACGTTTACATTTAGATATGTCTACATCAGCTGGCAATACAACGTCCCAGAGATACTTATAGCTCAGCCGGAACCTGACAGTAGTGACATCCATGAGTCTACTGATTTTGTTGGATGCACCATAGACATGTGGCTGTTCTTCCATGATAGAATGATGGTAGGGTGACTGGAGTTAATCTCCTTCCTTCTCATGTAAATTAAACTCAGTTAAAGTCCTTCTCGTGTTATTATCTTCACACTACTAATTGACAGCCCAGGATTGTAATCTACTGCCTCCTTGAAGGGTTATATGCCTTTGCAGTTTCATCAATTTTTACCATGTTTATGGAGACTAATGTGAAAGACACTCCACAGAGAGTATACTTTGACTCCACTCACTACTCCTCCCATACCTGTGTCTGGCTTTTGACACAAGCCTGTCACAGATGAAATTCATGGATTTAAGAGCATTAAAATAAATGGTAGAGAATCACTTATAATTAAGGTCAGAATTATGCACATGGACGCATTTGAGCCCAATTGGTGCGTGCTCCAATTTCATCATGAGAGCTATCACTCTGTATGACAACAGTGGCTCCAGTGAATTGATGAACAAAGCCATTAACATAATATGTGACAGTGAATGCTGTTTGACTGAGGCATCAGGATAACTTACGGTATCGTGCTTGGCTTCTAGACGTCGATTTGGATGTGATTTATGTAGTTTTTAGGGAAGAAGTGAGGGATGGTTTAGAATGTGGTAATTTTCCTTGGTTCAGTAAAGTGTCACTGTTGTCTTACTAGACTGATCATGTACCTGCTTCACTTGGAAGTCAGTTCCAGTTTGTATGATCCATTTTAACCATCCAGTTCTGAACAAAGTTTACAGAGCTTCTGTTCAAGAACTCGTTTGCCTGATCATATTTATACCAGTGAAGACTTTTTGTTCAGTGACACGATTTCTAATGCTTGGAATGTCCCGTTCTTTTCTCGTGGGATATACTAGGACATCCTAGGATGATCTTCATTGGGATACTGGGACGTCCTAGGATGATCCTCACTGGGAGATTCTGGGACATCCTAGGATGATCCTCATTGGGAGATACTGGGACATCCTAGGATGAACCTCACTGGGAGATACTGGGACATCCTAAGATGATCCTCATTGGGAGATACTGGGACATCCTAGGATGAACCTCACTGGGAGATACTGGGACATCCTAGGATGATCCTCATTGGGAGATACTGGGACATCCTAGGATGAACCTCACTGGGAGATACTGGGACATCCTAGGATGATCCTCATTGGGAGATACTGGGACATCCTAGGATGATCCTCATTGGGAGATACTGGAACATCCTAGGATGATCCTCATTGGGAGATACTGGAACATCCTAGGATGATCCTCATTGGGAGATACTGGGACATCCTAGGATGATCCTCATTGGGAGATACTGGGACATCCTAGGATGATCCTCATTACTTCGATCTGCTATTCTTCAAGCTCTTCAATCCTCCGGTTTGACACAAGAACAAGTAGTTTATTTTTATATGCAATAAATTCCGGAACTATCAGAGCTAGAAAAAAAATATTGCGTTTCAATTTTAAAATAGTTTATCATATTTTGAACTTTTCCTAATTAACTTCGTGATTAATTGCATCATTAATTGAAAATAGACTTGTGGTGAGCGGACCGATAGAATGGTAGATGATGGGTAGATGGGCTGGTAGATAGGCGATGACTATTGTAGACAGACTGGTAGATTGCCTGGTAGAGGGTGTGGTAGACTGTTAGATGAAGTATTATTTTGGTTGACTGAATGGCGGATGGGTTGATAGACGGGCTAGTACATGTACTAGCAAATAAAATGGTAGAACCATTGGTAGAACAAATGGTAGGAAAGATTGATAGAATGGTAGATGACCCAGTAGATATACTAACTGAAGAAATAGAAAACAGACTGGTGAACCTTGGTTGTTGGTCCCGCCTTGGACCTTCCAAAAGTCCCTTTCATACCTGTTTGCGAAGCTCTGTAAGGAATTCCCTTCCAATGCATCATTTTATAGTAGTACATTCCACTTTTTCACAAGTCGTAAATAGGATATTTTCTTACATTTTTGAGGCTCAGTTGGGCGGTTAATTTGTACCGTCTTTCTCTTGTTAAATAACTCATAAATCATCTGTGCCCAGAAGTATTTTTAATATCGTGAACATATCACCTCATCATTATTATTCCGGTGACTGAAGGACTAAATTTCGTTTTCTTTCTGCTAAATTATTTTTCTTATGCTAAATCTTTGATTCAGTAGTTTGTATTTTCTTGATTTTGCTTTGCTGACGGCTTCCCACTGGCGCTGCAGACTCGAGAATAATTCCCAGATATGATCCTCTCACCTCTCTTCATCTGATCTCTTCTGACTCTCTTCTCACCCTATCTCCGAACATCTGGAATTTCTGCCGCCTCTCTGCTAACATTCTCGTCTCTTCACTTGTCCCATCTTCTGGTTCTCTTCCATTTTCTCCTCCCAGAGGCGTTCTGATGATGATCCAGGACTGACCGAAACGTCACCTAAACTTCCTCTCCAGATCGTGAGATAACAACACTCAGATGTTTATGTGAGCGAGCTATACCAGTGACGCCTCTATAATCATCGATATCAACATCTTTATTAATCAGTGATGCTTCTGTTACCATCTTTATTAGCCTTGTGAGGCTATTACTATCTTTGTGTCATGACAATTTCATAATAACTTGGAAAAAATAAGCGAAGTAAACTCCATGGTGTAACTAAGAAATGTGAGTCAGTCGACTGTGTTGCAGTCGATTGCTTCTCAACCTCAGTAGAAAGTTAGGTATCTCAGCTCATGGTGCTTGTGCGAGTATATACACCGACAGGTGTATATGTTTCTCACTGTATATACAACGAGAGGTGTGTATACTTCTCATTATGTATACATCGAGAGGTGTATACGTTTTTCGGTGAATATACATCGAGAAGTGTATATGTTTCTCATTGTATATATATTTCTCACTTTATATACACCTAGAGGTGTGTATGTTTTTCAATTCATATCCAGCGAGGTGTGTATGTTTCTCATTGTATACACAGCGATAGCTGTGTATGTTTCTCATTTTATACACACCGAGAGCTGTGTATGTTTCTCATTGTATACACGCCGTGAGCTGTGTATATTTCTCATTGAATACACATCGAGAACTATCTTTCTCAGTGCATGTTAAGCGAGGTGTGAATGTTTCTCATCGTATATACACTGAACCGTGTGTGTATATTTCTCATTGAGTAAACACCGAGATGTGTGTATATTTCCCATTGCATACACAGCTAGAGGAGTATGTGTATCAATATATATTAACAAAAATGGTTTTTATACCATTTTTGTTTGAGAACATTATTACTGTTTAATAAAAGGCGGCCAGATAATACCCTTGAACTTTAATTTATTTGTTTTAATGGTTATTTAAAGTTTTTTTATTAACTGGGCCTGTGAACTTTTTTTATGCCAGATTGTAGTCGATCTTCACAATATTTTTCTTGTAAATAATCTCTCAAATTTGAGAGAGAGAGAGAGAGAGAGAGAGAGAGAGAGAGAGAGAGAGAGAGAGAGAGAGAGAGAGAGAGAGAGAGACAGACAGACAGACAGACAGACAGACAGACAGACAGACAGACAGACAGACAGACAGACATAAAGATGGACAGAGAGGTAACAGTTACGCCTTCCTGAGGAATAAGATAGCAGATTACATTTTCCACTGAGTGATACAAATGATGATGGTCTCTAGACAGCGAGAGGTTGCCATTGGAACTGCGACTGTTGTGAGCTTTGCTACGAGGCATTCTAGCACTCACTGATGACTCTTATACCTTCCAGATGACACTCGGCAGTGGCCCTGAGGAACAATCTGCAGAGTAATACAGGTAGAAATGATCACAGTCCTTAGAACGCTAATCCACAACAAGCGCTCCACGAAGAACAGACACATACTGGAGAACAGGCTTTTGTTGACTCCAATAAAAGCTATTGCATCCTGTGTCTTTCACTATTGTTGGCAGTATGCTATTTTTATACCATCAGTCTTACACAGTACCGACACGCTGACGACGAGGAAGAGACTGGAGCTTCAGTCGAGACTGAGAGACTGAACATCTTACGTTAACTTTCCAGTACTTCCACTGTCATACTTTGTGTTAGAGTCGCCTCTCAGTATTTGACTGAAGAAGTGTGCTGTGCTGGCGAAGGATTAAGCTGGTGTATATGAGTCTTATTCGTAAGTACACTGATTGCATTTATCTAGCCCACAAGCTGATATGAAATAGCTGGCGTTCCTGTAAGTAGTTTACCACTGTCAAGTACTTTGTCACTGTCAAGTCCCCCCCTCAAGGGAGGTTCCTTGACGCTGGTAAGGGGCTCTTGATCTAGGGAATTGGATCTGTGCTCCAGTTCCCTGAAATGAGTCTGAATACCTTCCATATCCCCCCCACGTGCGCTGTATAATCCTACGGGTTCAGCTCTCCCATGATTATAATAATAATGATAATAATCACTGCCAAGAACATTACTACTATGAAGTCTTGAGAAAAAGATAAATAAGCAAAGCCAGATCTGAGGTCAGATCAGAGGGAAGAAAGAAGACAGTCAAGATCACATCCAGTCATTAGTGTTGCTTTGATTACTGCAATTTGCGTTACAGTGGAGAAGCAAATATCTTACGAAACTGAACTAGGGCTAAGATTCATAACCCCACCATTGTTTCTTCTTGTCTCTCTCAGCTTCAAGACAGACCGAAACGTCGTCTAACTTCAGATTTCCATCCTGACTCTGGTTCCAGCCTCGGTATTATGACTTCCTCAGCACTAAGTGAAGTCAGCAGAGGCCATCCACCTCACTCACATCAGATTTAAAATTACAAAAATTGCTGAATTGTGTATTCCTCTTTCTCTTGGCATTGAATCTGGTCATCATGACGGAGGTAAACAATCTTCTCGACCAAACATTGGACAGTATTTCGTATTGACAAAGTGGTAGACGAAAGTTTTACTATTGTTTCTGAATTAAAATAATTCAAGACTCACGAAATTGTAATGACATGATGCTCTTTGAGAGATCCTCTCACTAGACAGCTCGCCCGTGGCTTGTCTTGCATAGTTAAGATCGCCTGTCTGCGATATATATATACATATATATATATATATATATATATATATATATATATATATATATATATATATATATATATATATATATATGTATATATATATATATATATATATATATATATATATATATATATATGTATGTATGTATCTGTATATATATATATATATATATATATATATATATATATATATATATATATATATATATATATATATATATATATATATATATATATATATATATACATATATGTATATATATATATATATATATATATATATATATATATATATATATATATATATATATATATATTATATATATATATATATATATATATATATAGCTCAACGGGAACCCCAAATACAGAGGTCTGATGGAAGTCAAAAGCGTTCTGATGGAGCCACTATGCTACCCTTGAAGGATGGAAAGCAGATTGCCTGGGACTACACCTGTGCTGCCACATTGGCAGACACCTACTTGCCATACTCCGTAGTGGAAGGGAGTGGACCTGCCAGCCACAGGGAGACCCAGAAGATCCGAAAATATGAAGACCTTCCCCTTGCTATAACTTCATTCCAATAGGGTCGGAGACCCTTGGAGTATGGGGCAAGTGTGCTCTAAAGTTCCTCAAAGAGCTGAGTGAAAAGCTCATCATAGAAACCAAGGACCACAGGACGACCAGCTTTCTCTTTCAGAGACTCAGCGTTGCGATCCAGAGAGGAAATGCCTGCAGCATTCTGGGCACGCGGTCCACTGCAGGGGAGCTGGACGAAGTATTCGAGATGTAGCTCTGAGTTACCTATGTTGTTTTATTTTCTGTTGTATTTTTGTGAATATTTGGCAAATGTATTTTGTCTTTAAATAAAACATACTTGAAATATAGGGGGTGGTAGGAGAAAATTCTTAAACAGTCCATAAACCACCAAAAAAGAATAGTATTTGAAACACCACTGCTGTACATTTTATGGAACACTCACAACTCGGTACATACTGTGAAGGAAGGTTGTGGTTTGGAAGGTCAAGCAGTGCAACACAAGGAGCGCAACACAAGGAGCGCAACACACGGAGTGCAACACAAGGAGCGCAACACACGGAGTGCAACACAAGGAGTGCAACACAAGGAGCGCAACACAAGGAGTGCAACACAAGGAGTGCAACACAAGGAGTGCAGCACAAGGAGTGCAACACAAGGAGTGCAACACAAGGAGCGCAACACAAGGAGCGCAACACAAGGAGCGCAACACAAGGAACGCAAAACAAGGAGTGCAACACAAGGAGTGCAACACAAGGAGCGCAACATAAGGAGCGCAACACAAAGAGCGCAACACAAGGAGTGCAACACAGGGAGTGCAACACAAGGAGCGCAACACAAGGAGTGCAATACAGGGAGTGCAACACAAGGAACACAACACAAGGAGTGCAACACAATGAGTGCAACACAAGGAGCGCAACACAAGGACCGCAACACAAGGAGCGCAACACAAAGAGTGCAACACAAGGAGTGCAACACAAGGAGTGCAACACAAGGAGCGCAACACAAGGAGCGCAACACAAGGAGCGCAACACAAGGAGTGCAACACATGGAGTGCAACACAAGGAGCGCAACACAAGGAGTGCAATACAGGGAGTGCAACACAAGGAACGCAACACAAGGAGTGCAACACAAGGAGTGCAACACAAGGAGCGCAACACAAGGAGTGCAATACAGGGAGTGCAACACAAGGAACGCAACACAAGGAGTGCAACACAAGGAGTGCAACACAAGGAGCGCAACACAAGGAGTGCAACACAAGGAGTGCAACACAAGGAGTGCAACACAAGGAGCGCAACACACGGAGTGCAACACAAGGAGTGCAATACAGGGAGTGCAACACAAGGAGCGCAACACAAGGAGTGCAATACAGGGAGTGCAACACAAGGAACGCAACACAAGGAGTGCAACACAAGGAGTGCAACACAAGGAGCGCAACAAAAGGAGTGCAACACAAGGAGCGCAACACACGGAGTGCAACACAAGGAGCGCAACACACGGAGTGCAACACAAGGAGTGCAACACAAGGAGCGCAACACAAGGAGTGCAACACAAGGAGTGCAACACAAGGAGTGCAACACAAGGAGTGCAACACAAGGAGTGCAACACAAGGAGCGCAACACAAGGAGCGCAACACAACGAGCGCAACACAAGGAACGCAAAACAAGGAGTGCAACACAAGGAGTGCAACACAAGGAGCGCAACACAAGGAGCGCAACACAAGGAGCGCAACACAAGGAGCGCAACACAAGAAGTGCAACACAGGGAGTGCAACACAAGGAGCGCAACACAAGGAGTGCAATACAGGGAGTGCAACACAAGGAGTGCAACACAAGGAGTGCAACACAAGGAGCGCAACACAAGGAGTGCAACACAAGGAGTGCAACACAAGGAGTGCAACACAATGAGTGCAACACAAGGAGCGCAACACAAGGACCGCAACACAAGGAGCGCAACACAAAGAGTGCAACACAAGGAGTGCAACACAAGGAGCGCAACACACGGAGCGCAACACAAGGAGCGCAACACAAGGAGCGCAACACAAGGAGTGCAACACAGGGAGTGCAACACAAGGAGCGCAACACATGGAGTGCAATACAGGGAGTGCAACATAAGGAACGCAACACAAGGAGTGCAACACAAGGAGTGCAACACAAGGAGCGCAACACAAGGAGTGCAACACAAGGAGTGCAACACAAGGAGTGCAACACAAGGAGTGCAACACAAGGAACGCAACACAAGGAGCGCAACACAAGGAGCGCAACACAAAGAGTGCAACACAAGGAGTGCAACACAAGGAGCGCAACACAAGGAGTGCAACACAAGGAGCGCAACACAAGGAGCGCAACACAAGGAGTGCAACACAGGGAGTGCAACACAAGGAGCGCAGCACAAGGAGTGCAATACAGGGAGTGCAACACAAGGAACGCAACACAAGGAGTGCAACACAAGGAGTGCAACAAAAGGAATACAACACAAGGAATGCAACACAAGGAGTGCAACACAAGGAGCGCAACACAAGGAGTGCAACACAAGGAGTGCAACACAAGGAGTGCAACACAAGGAGCGCAACACATGAAGTGCAACACAAAGAGTGCAACAAAAGGAGCGCAACACAAGGAGTGCAACACAAGGAGTGCAACACAAGGAGCGCAACACAAGGAGCGAAACACAAGGAGTGCAACGCAAGGAGTGCAACACAAGGAGTGCAACACAAGGAGCACAACACAAGGAGCGCAACACAAGGAGTGCAACACAAGGAGTGCAACACAGGGAGAGCAACACAAGGAGTGCAACACAAGGAGTGCAACACAAGGAGCGCAACACAAGGAGTGCAACACAAGGAGTGCAACACAAGGAGCCCAACACAAGGAGTGCAACACAAGGAGTGCAACACAAGGAGTGCAACACAAGGAGTGCAACACAAGGAGTGCAACACAAGGAGCGCAACACAAGGAGTGCAACACAAGGAGTGCAACACAAGGAGTGCAACACAAGAGGATAGTGAGGTAGTCCTGGAAAAATTTGAGAATACAGTCTCTGGGTATTGTGAGGAATAGAACTCAGGACGAGGTTGATGTTCCAAGTTCTCTCCTTTATGAAAAATAATTATTAAAAAAGAGTATAAATTCAATTTATATACAAAGAATATAAAATTAAAAAATAAAAGTTTATTATAATTATAAATAGCAAAATAAGATGCCTAATATCCTCACTTAATCAAAATTGAAAAAGGAAAAAAAAAATCAATAATAATAACGAAAAGTATAACGTACAGTATAACTTGTTATCTTAAATGTTCCGATGATGATCAGAAGGATGTGTACAAAGATGCAGTTATCCGATCAAATTTCCTTATACTACTGAGGTGATGACAGTAGGATGGACCAGGATGACCGTATCGTAGATGTCATACAATCGGACAGGAACCCTTGTCATCACCAATATTCAGACGATTTTTCTTTAACCTAGTGGGTGTAGTGGAGGCAAGTAGAGTAAGCCAGAATATTCTAATTGTAACTCAAACATACGCTCGGGTTTGAGACTGCTCCAGATACACACACAGACTGACAGCTCTATAATGTAGAAATTCCCTCGTGTTCAGTAAATT
>NC_091348.1:12020949-12050949 GCF_038502225.1 Cherax quadricarinatus
CTGCACTTTTAAGGAGGTTTTGTAATATTGGCAGTTTGGAGGGATATGTTGTGTATCTTTATACGTATATGCTTCTAAGCTGTTGTATTCTGAGCACCTCTGCAAAAGCGGTGATAATGTGTGAGTGTGGTGAAAGTATTGAATGATGATGAAAGTATTTTCTTTTTGGGGATTTTCTTTCTTTTTTGGGTCACCCCTGCCTCGGTGGAGACAACCGACTTGTTGATATATATATATATATATATATATATATATATATATATATATATATATATATATATATATATATATATATATATATATATATATATATATATATATATATATATATATATATATTTATATGCAATAAGATCACAGTAAAGGTGATTTCAGAATATGAAAGAACAACCAACTCTGAAAGAATGAGAAATTCCAAGCGCTTTGTGACTACTCACATTATCAAGGAACTATGAAAAACAAAGCATCCAAAGGAAGCTATATGGGGAAAGTCTGGCCAGCACCTCACTATCAGATCCACAACGGTTAAACACCTGACGCGCCGACCCAACTTGGATAGGTCCTTTGCACAACTCACCCCTGAAACTATTCTACAGAAAATTTGAAAAATTATTATTTGTCAGTGTATTATTAAATTCTTCCCAAATTCTATTAATTATAAATGGATCTAATTTATATAAACCAGAAGGAAATATTCATATTATTGTCAAAACTGCTTTTTATGAAACAAGATTCAATTATATTCCTGTCGACCATGGACTTGCTTGATACTCAAAAGTTGAGAAAGTAGTATCAAGCAGTCCAGGTCGCATGGAAATCAATTGAATCTTGTTTCATCAAAAGCAGTTTTGACAATAATATGAATATTTCCCTTGATTTATATAAGTAGAATCCATTATAATTAATAAATTTGAAGGGAAGAATTTAATAATACACTGACAAATAATAATTTTTAAATTTTCTTGCAGAATAGTTTGAATGAGGTGTGCAAGGACTATCAAAGGTTAGTCGGCGCGTCAGTGTTTAACCGTTGTGGGATCTGATAGTAGGTGTTCAGACCATTCTATACTATTTGATGCTTTACTTTCATAGTTCTGATAATGTGGTATCACAACGCTGAAACTATATTCTTTCAGAGTATTGTTTTCATATATATTTATATATATACATAAATATATATATATATATATATATATATATATATATATATATATATATATATATATATATATATATATATATATATATATAACTTCCTCCAAACAGTTCCCTTTTCATGAATAGGAACACGCCTCGACCTTAAAAGTCTCCGTATTGCAGTGGCTTTCCGCCTCGCTACCTCAATATGCGTGTTGTTGCGACGATGCGCAAGTCGACCAATATGGTCTACAAGGTTTTAACTGCTCCAAAATCAAGGGTTGGCACGCAAGACACAATGAAGTCAACGACATCATAAAGAGAAGCCTTGCTACAGCTGGATGCCCAGGTGTGAGAGAGCCCCGATCACTAGAGCCAACAATATTCACAACCCAGCAAACCGCGCCAACGGGATCACCATCTGTCCTTGGAAGAATGGCAAGCTCTAAGCATGGGACTATACCTGTGTGTCGACCCTGGCTAAAACCTACATTCATTACAGTGTCGGGCGACAGGGAGGAGCTGCTGATCACAGGAGGATTACAAGATCAGGAAGTACAGAGATATAAGCCAACAGTATCAATTTGTCCCAGTGGGATCAGAGACCTTGGGATCATGGGGAAAAAATGCCACACGATTCCTTAAAGAACTGGGTTCCAGACTCATCGACACCCAAGGGCAGCCACTTTCATGTTTCAGCGCCTTAGCGTGGCTATCCAGAGGGGAAATGCTTGCTGCATATTGGGCTCACGTCCAGCTTCGGAGGAGTCAGAGAAGATTCGTAATCTTTGATATAATGTACCAATGTATACATGTTTGCATTTTGTGTCAGTGTATTCTGTCAGAAAATAAAGTTCACATAGAATATAGAATATAGGGGGTGGTAGAAGAAAATATTCAAACAGCTCCGGGGAAAACCTTGAGTTTTCCTTGAGGTACGTTTGTCTTCTCTGAGGATGAGAGTCCCCAATACAGTTTTAGAGGTGGTACCTCCCTATATTAATACACACACACACACACACACACACACACACACACACACACACATATATATATATATATATATATATATATATATATATATATATATATATATATATATGTATATATATATATATATATATATATATATATATATATATATATATATATATATATATATATATATATATATATATATATATATATATATATATATATATATATATATACATACATACATACATATATATATATATATATATATATATATATATATATATATATATATATATATATATATATATATATATATATATATATACATACATATATATATATATATATATATATATATATATATATATATATATATATATATATATATATATATATATATATATATATACATACATACATATATATATATATATATATATATATATATATATATATACTATATATATATATATATATATATATATATATCGAATATTACTTACGCTTTACTAAGTTAATAACAATATATTTTAGCCAAGTTTTAACATGAATGATAAGGGTGTTCCTAGAGTTTTGAGACAATGTTCAGTGTGGCAATGTGTTCATTGCAGATGTTGTACATCTGCTGTGCACAAATTTATTCGCAACACCTGGCGTGGACATGTGAATAAAACACGAGACTTCAGCAAATTTTTCAACAAGGATTAAAAACGCGACAGATAGACTGGGTGGGAGAGAGAGAGAGAGAGAGAGAGAGAGAGAGAGAGAGAGAGAGAGAGAGAGAGAGAGAGAGAGAGAGAGAGAGAGAGAGAGAGAGAGAGACAGGGGGATGTTGACAACCAAGTGAAAGCCTTCACTGGACACATCCTTAATCTGCAACAAGAACACATTCCTCACCGGCAATATGTGACAAAGCCTACAGATCAGCCTTGGTTTGGCTTTCGTTGTAGAGAGGCTGCTACTGCTAAGTACAAAGCATGGCGAAGGTATAAGAGACATCCTACCACCTATAACAGGAACTTGCACATGCAAGCCTGTAGGCATATGGGTGATGTTCAAAAGTGCGCCATTGCTAAATGGGAGTTGGACACTAAAAGAAAGTTAGCATCAGGTAGGGTAGGCTCCAAAACCTGGTGGTCCCTGGTCAAGGACAGACAAGGTTATCTGCCTGATGAACTTATTCCACCTCTAAATCGACAGGATGGGACCACCTCTACTAGTAGTCAAGAGAAAGCGGACCTCTTTGCTGAACACTTTGCTACCAAAATGCAAGTTCCTGATCCAGCAAGGGACCCTCCTTGGCTAGCTGCAAGAACTGTATCAAAACTGTCAGGGGTGACAATAAGGCAGGAGGAGGTGCATTTCCTTCTTAAATCACTTGACCAAGAAAAGGCTGTGGGCCCAGACAAGTTGAGCCCAAGATTGTTGAGAAGATGTGCAGACCAGCTAGCAGCACCTCTAACTCGCATCTTTCAGCACTGCCTAGTACAGTGCAAATGGCCCTCTCCATGGAAAGAGGCAAATGTAGTCCCTGTTCACAAAAAGAAGAGCAGAGCAGAAATCAGCAACTACAGACCAGTGTCACTCCTGTCAATCACTGGTAAGATCCTTGAGACAATAATCTCAAGACAAATGACAGATTTTTTTGACTACCACTCACTACTTTGTGATCGTCAATATGGCTTCAGGAAAGGTTACTCTGCTGCTGATCTGTTGTTAAACCTCTCCACTAAGTGGCACCAGTCACTGGATGAATCCAAAGTCAGCTGTGTGGTAGCACTGGACATTGCTGGCGCTTTCGACCGGGTGTGGCACCAGGGCCTCTTAGCAAAACTTCAAGCACTGGGAATTGCAGGCTCTACGCTATGTCTCCTCAGTGATTACCTTCATGGTAGATCTCTAAGTGTAGTCCTCAATGGAACGGAATCAGCAAGACATCCTATTGGGGCAAGCGTTCCACAAGGAAGTGTGCTGGGTCCACTGTTATGGAATGTCTACTTCAACGACCTTCTTCATCTCATCCCAGAATCACATGCATATGCAGACGACTGTACACTGACATTCACTTATCCAAGAGAAGAAATGCCAGCTGCTCTAAGCTACATCAATCACCAGCTGAGAGCTATATCAGCTTGGGGAAATAGATGGCAAGTAACATTTGCACCTGAGAAAACGCAAATGATGATCGTCTCTAGGCACCATGATGGTAATGCTGGTGCAGTAGTAAGGATGAATGGGAGGATGTTGGCACCTGGAGAAGAAGTTGATATCCTTGGGGTGAAATTTGACTCCAAACTAACCATGAAGAACCATGTTGTAAATCTTGCAAACAAGGCAGCCAGGAAGCTTACAGCACTTCGCCGTATCTCGCATCTGCTTGACAGTAGGGGTTGCAAGATACTGTACGAGGCACAAGTACGCTCACACCTTGAGTATGCTCCACTTTCTTGGTTTGCCTGTCCCCCCTCTCATCTGCGACTGCTTGACAGAGTAGAGAACAGAGCAAGACGTCTCATCTCTCGCCTGGACCCATCCTGGATGGATCTGTCATTTCAGCAGAGCCTTCAACATAGGAGGGATGTGGGTGGCCTTA
Organism: Cherax quadricarinatus; assembly: GCF_038502225.1. NCBI lineage: Eukaryota > Metazoa > Arthropoda > Malacostraca > Decapoda > Parastacidae > Cherax > Cherax quadricarinatus. Next base: position 12,025,658 of record NC_091348.1, read on the forward strand.
CTGTTATGTACAAGGCCAATATTGTCAAAATACCACACTTGGATCCACTTCGAGGACAGCGCGAAACAAGCTTTTATGCCACAAGACGGGCAGAAAGCAGCAACTTCACTCTGGCTGTACCCTTCTCCAGAACATCACTCCATCTGAGATCATACATACCCAGGATGACTCGAGTATGGAACACATTCGTTCAGCATAATGATGTCAACGAGATAACGTCAGTTGATCAAATGAAAATGCTGGCCCACAGATGGCTCCAACTTCATCCTGTTCCCTACTTGTATGTCTCATAACAATAAAAATGCTTTCAAATGAGCTGATGTAGGTAACAGCTCTTAGCTTGTCAATAAAGTTAGGAATCCTTAACCTGTAAATAGCTTGTCAATAAAGCTAGGGATCCTTAACCTTGTCAAACCATGTGTAAAAAAAAAAAGAAAAAAAAAAAAGAGAGAGAGAGAGAGAGAGAGAGAGAGAGAGAGAGAGAGAGAGAGAGAGAGAGGAAAAGGTTGGAGGAAGGAAGAGGAAGAGAGAGAAGTAGAGGGAGGTAGAGAAGGAAGTGATGCAGTGAGGTAAATTGATAGTTATAATCAGAGATACAGCACCTGGGTAATGGGTCATGAGGAATAATCGTATCACAAACACAGGTACAAATGAAAACAATCAAATATCTGACTGTGAACTAAGTCCTCCTTAAGGGAACAACTACTGGAATAGAGACAAATGTAAACACCAGGCACAGTTTATTAAAATACCTGTATATTCTTATCACCAATATTTACAATATATTCACCATCCAGTAGCGCAGCATTGTAGACAGATACTAAATAAATCAGAGTATTCATGAGTGAGAGAGGAAAGTGAGTTCACTCACTGCTAATTAGTTATAATTCAAACAAGATAGACCAGTATGTGTACTTTTCATGCTAGCGAGTAACTGACTCAAGCTAAGGGTGTAAGTTTAGCATTAATTCGGCTTGAGTCAATCTCACACCCACTTGGTGGACGTATAAACCTGAAAGCCAATTACAGCGGTGATGAACTCCCCGACAACCGCTCTGCCATAACAACCATATAGGTTACTACATAGGAAATGAAATATTTTGCACATCGGGTAATATTTTACACCCTAGATTAATATTTCTCAACCTATTGATAATATTTCATACCCTGTAGTAATATTTCACATCCTGGGGTAATATTTTACACACTTGGGGTAATATTTCATACCCTGTGGTAATATTTCACACCCTGGAGTAATATTTTATACCCTGGGGTAATATATCACTTCCTGAGGCAATATCCACACCCTAAGGACAGCATATCACACTTTAGGATAATGTTTCATTTTCTGGGCTAATATTTCACACCCGAGGTTAATATTATACATCCTGGGCTAATATTTCAAACCCTGAGATAATATTTCACACCTTGGGGTAATGTTTCATACCCTGTGGGAAATATTTCACCCCATGGGGGTAATATTTTGCATCCACTGGGTAATATTTCACCCCATGGGGGTAATATGTCGCAACAAATGAGTAATGTTTCACACTCTGAGTGAAATGTTACGTAAGAGTAATCATGACAATTGATTTATGTTCAGAACAATGTTTGCTTATTGTGACGACCTTTAGGACGACAACCCCCTGGGTATGACGACTACTGTGACGACTGACACTACTGTGACCACTGACGACCACCACCACTATCAAGAATACTACTATCACCACCACCACTGTCAAGAATACTACTATCACCACCACCACCACCACCACTGTCAAGAATACTACTATCACCACCACCACCACCACCACTGTCAAGAATACTACTATCACCACCACCACTGTCAAGAATACTACTGTCATCACCACCACTGTCAAGAATACTACTATCACCATCACCACTATCTAGAATACTACTATCACTACCACCACTATCAAGAATACTACTATCACCACCACCACTATCAAGAATACTATCACCACCACTACTATCAAAAATACTACTATCACCACCGCCACTATCAAGAATACTACTGTCACCACCACCACTGTCAAGAATACTACTATCACCATCACCACTATCAAGAATACTACTATCACTACCACCACTATCAAGAATACTACTATCACCACCACCACTGTCAAGAATACTACTATCACTACCACCACTATCAAGAATACTACTATCACCACCACCACTGTCAAGAATACTACTATCACCACCACCACTATCAAGAATACTATCACCACCACTACTATCAAAAATACTACTATCACCACCACCACTGTCAAGAATACTACTATCACCTCCACCACTATCAAGAATACTACTATCACTACCACCACTATCAAGAATACTACTGTCACCACCATCACTATCAAGAATACTATCACCACCACTACTATCAAAAATACTACTATCACCACCACCACTATCAAGAATACTATCACCACCACTACTATCAAAAATACTACTATCACCACCACCACTATCAAGAATACTACTATCACTACCACCACTATCAAGAATACTACTATCACCACCACCACTATCAAGAATACTATCACCACCACTACTATCAAAAATACTACTATCTCCACCACCACTATCAAGAATACTACTATCACTACCACCACTATCAAGAATACTACTATCACCACCACCACTATCAAGAATACTATCACCACCACCACTACTATCAAAAATACTACTATCACCACCACCACCACTGTCAAGAATACTACTATCACCACCACCACCACTGTCAAGAATACTACTATCACCACCACCACTGTCAAGAATACTACTTTCACCATCACCACTATCAGGAATACTACTATCACTACCACCACTATCAAGAATACTATCACCACCACCACTGTCAAGAATACTATCACCACCACTACTATCAAAAATACTACTATCACCACAGCCACTATTAAGAACATTACTATCACCACCACCACTGTCAAGAATACTATCACCACCACTACTATCAAAAATACTACTATCACCACCGCCACTATTAAGAACATTACTATCACTACCACCACTATCAAGAATACTACTATCACCACCACCACTATCAAGAATACTATCACCACCACCACTACTATCAAAAATACTACTATCACCACCACCACCACTGTCAAGAATAGTACTATCACCACCACAACCACTGTCAAGAATACTACTATCACCACCACCACTGTCAAGAATACTACTATCACCACCACCACTATCAAGAATACTACCATCACTACCACCACTATCAAGAATACTACTATCACCACCACCACTATCAAGAATACTATCACCACCACTACTATCAAAAATACTACTATCACTACCACCACTATCAGAATACTACTATCACCACCACCACTATCAAGAATACTACTATCACTACCACCACTATCAAGAATACTACTATCTCCACCATCATTATCAAGAATACTATCACCACCACTACTATCAAAAATACTACTATCATTACCACCACTAACAGAATACTACTATCACCACCATCACTATCAAGAATACTATCACCACCACTACTATCAAATATACTACTATCACCACCACCACTATCAAGAATACTACTATCACTACCACCACTATCAAGAATACTACTATCACCACCACCACTATCAAGAATACTATCACCACCACTACTATCAAAAATACTACTATCACCACCACCACTATCAAGAATACTACTATCACTACCACCACTATCAAGAATACTACTATCACCACCACCACTATCAAGAATACTATCACCACCACTACTATCAAAAATACTACTATCACCACCACCACTATCAAAAATACTACTATCACTACCACCACTATCAAGAATACTACTATCACCACCACCACTATCAAGAATACTATCACCACCACTACTATCAAAAATACTACTATCACCACCACCACTATCAAGAATACTACTATCACCACCACCACTATCAAGAATACTACTATCATTACCACCACTATCAAGATATACTATCACCACCACTACTATCAAGAAACTATCACCACCACTACTATCAAAAATACCATCCACCACCACTGTCAGAATACTACTATCACCACCATCACTATCAAGAATACTACTATCATTACCACCACTATCAAAAATACTACTATCACCACCACCACCACTATCAAGAAATACTATCACCACCACTACTATAAAAATACTACTATCATTACCACCACTATCAGAATACTACTATCACCACCATCACCACCACTACTATCAAAAATACTATCATCACACCACTACTATCAAAATACTACTATCACCACCACCACTATCACTGTCAACCAATACTACTATCATCTCCACCACCACTATTAAGATACTACTATCACTACCACCACTATCAAGAATACTACTATCACCACCACCACTATCAAGAATACTATCACCACCACTACTATCAAAAATACTACTATCACCACCACCACTATCAGAATACTACTATCACCACCACCACCACTATCAAGAATACTACTATCACCACCACCACCACTACTATCACTAAAATACTACTATCACCACCACCACTATCGAGAAATACTATCACTACCACGACTATCAAGAATACTATACTACTATCAAAAACCACCACTATCAAGAATACTATAAGAACATTACTATCACCACCACCACTATCAAAAATACTACTATCAAGAATACTATCACCACCACTACTATCAAAAATACTACTATCACCACCACCACCACTGTCAAGAATACTACTATCACCACCACCACTATCAAGAATACTACTATCATTACCACCACTATCAAGAATACTACTATCACTACCACCACTATCAAGAATACTACTATCACCACCACCACTATCAAGAATACTATCACCACCACTACTATCAAAAATACTACTATCACCACCACTATCGAATACTACTATCACCACCATCACTATTACTATCACTACCACCACTATCAAGAATACTACTATCACCACCACCACTATCAAGAATACTATCACCACCACCACTACTATCAAAAATATTACTATCACCACCACCACCACTGTCAAGAATACTACTATCACCACCACCACCACTGTCAAGAATACTACTATCACCACCACCACTATCAAGAATACTACTATCACTACCACCACTATCAAGAATACTACTATCACCACCACCACTATCAAGAATACTATCACCACCACTACTATCAAAAATACTACTATCATTACCACCACTATCAGAATACTACTATCACCACCATCACTATCAAGAATACTATCACCACCACTACTATCAAAAATACTACTATCACCACCACCACTATCAAGAATACTACTATCACTACCACCACTATCAAGAATACTACTATCACCACCACCACTATCAAGAATACTATCACCACAACTACTATCAAAAATACTACTATCACCACCACTACTATCAAGAATACTACTATCACTACCACCACTATCAAGAATACTACTATCACCACCACCACTATCAAGAATACTATCACCACCACCACTACTATAAAAAATACTACTATCACCACCACCACCACTGTCAAGAATACTACTATCACCACCACCACCACTGTCAAGAATACTACTATCACCACCACCACTGTCAAGAATACTACTATCACCATCACCACTATCAGGAATACTACTATCACTACCACCACTATCAAGAATACTACTATCACCACCACCACTGTCAAGAATACTATCACCACCACTACTATCAAAAATACTACTATCACCACCGCCACTATTAAGAACATTACTATCACCACCACCACTGTCAAGAATACTACTATCACCACCACCACTGTCAAGAATACTACTATCACCACCACCACTGTCAAGAATACTACTATCACCACCACAACTATCAAGACTACTGTCACCACCACCACTATCAAGACTACTACTATAACACCACCACTATTAGAATACTACTATCACCACCACAACTATTAAGAACATTACTATCACCACCACCACTATGAAGAATATTACTATCACCACCACCACCACCACCGCTACCACCACCACTATTACGCACACAGGTGTAGACATAACCTGCACTCCTGGCAGTAATGTGATAACCACTTATGAACGAGCAAAAAGACAGCAGAGAATTAATTAATATAATTTCTTCACTCAAAATAAGCTGGTATTTACAATATATATAGCAAATGGAAGCACAAAACATGGTGAGCTGTGGCGACCAGCAGGGAAGGTAAGTTTGCCAAAGTTGCTTCACGAGTATACCACATCGCTTCACAGCTCTGGCAGGCTTCCTTGTGAGTGGTTGGTTGAAACAAGGTATTGGTACAATGGCGGTGCTCGTGATCGTTAAACCCTTAGCACCTGGTTCACTGGTCGGGAGACATGTCTATATGAGTGTGTGTCAAACACATAATAAAACGTAATATACTCTTAGCATATCACAACCACCACCAACGCCACCAATAACTCTCGACCAACATCACTACCAATAACCTTCCACCACCAACACCACGACTAATCCACCACCAACAACACCACCACCAACACCACCACCACTACAACCATCAACATTACCATCACCTCCATCACTACAAATAACACTCCACCACCATGTTACAAAAAACGCGATTCTAAAAGCTTAGAGATCTCCAGTGAATACTAGAAAGGACTGCCCTTCTAACATCCAGCCTGTTACTCGGTTTTCGTAACAATTAGTCAGTATCCTTGTCCAATTATCCATTAGAATTCAATAAGAATAAATAGTGCTTCAGGATTACAACTGGTAGGCTACTAACTAGAGAAATTAAAATTTAATAAATTTATTAATTTAGTTGTCTAGGCGTATATCAAATTAAATTAAATTAAATTAATCACAATAATCAAAATAATATTGATCACTTCTCTCGTGTACAGTATTATTGTGCTGAAAGCACATATCACATTTATAATTCTTAAGTACCGTCTGGTACAATAACATTTAATAATACAATATACAAATATGTACAAGTAAGTTTGTGTGTATGTGTGTAAGTGCTCTAAGTAGTTCACTATGTCTCACAACTCGACTAGACTTAAACAAGTGACTGACAAAGTCCTCAAATAAACTAACTTCTTGACCAACTGGCAATCAGAACAGTCTGCTTGAACAATAAAAAGAATGCTAAACCCAATAGCAATATAACAAGCAACTGCGACACAGAATCAGGAACAAGGAGATAATATAACGACACTAAGTAGGGACCATCAGCAGATCCTCCACAAAAGTCACAAAACTCCCATACTACTGAATCTAAGTTCACCATAAGAAAATACCCGACTGTGACAGTACACAGATACCAGTACAAGTTAGGTCAGAAGCTACAGCTCAGGACCTGAGTTGCTCAGAGTGTCTAAGCGACACACAACCTCAGTACAACGTCGAAAATCACTAAGTCTATACAATGTTCTGTGAACAGAGTCTCCAGAGCTAACAACAATAAGAAAGAGACGATCTTCCAACAAGGGCCAATAAGGGAGATTTAGGTACTTGTCAGGAAAACGTCCAACCACCCAGCGAGTCTAGACCAGACTGAGTACTTCAGGCGAGGTGAGAACACCCCCCCTCTATCACGTGATAGCTCCGTGGACAGCTGCAGCTCAGCAACAGAAGCCAGCAGAGTAACGAGCCACAAGCGATAATTACAGTAGTTAGACAATCAAGACTTGAACTGAGCACATAATAATATGTTACATCCTACCTAACAAATTTAAACTAAGTCAAATAATAATATAAAGCAATATATTCACGATTTAGCTATTATCGCAAATATAAGCAATATAAAATTATATGAAAAGGTAATATACATGTAATATATATATATATATATATACATAATATACATTGCAACCCATTCAGGGGTTGCAACACACCACCACTACAGTCACCACCATCACTACCAATAATCCTCCACCACCACCATCACCACCACCACCACCACCACCACCACCACCACCACCACCATCACCACCACCACCATCACCACCACCACCACCACCACCACCACCACCACCATCACCACCACCACCACCATCACCACCACCACCACCACCACCTCTAGGAACTAAGTTACAACTCCACTTAAGCAGAAGTGTTTACAAGTCGGCTTTGACAACTTAATTAATTAATCTGGTAACTGGCAAAAGAAATATATTTCACAAAACGAATTTCTTTGTTATTTCTGGAGCATGACCAAATAAAAGAAATAAATAACGTGGTCAAATAAAAGCAGATAAATAACGTGGTTAAATAAAGGCAGATGAAGGAAGTGTTCAGAAGCAGTGACATAATTACACTTTTTAAGCTTATGTACAAGATTATCCTGGGTTTGTTTCTCTCGAGCCGTGTGAGGTGTGGTATTCTATTTTCCTGTTGATAATTTTGGTCACGGTGTATGAGGAAGGTTGGTGACAGTAGTGGTGGTGGAACGACAACCCCCACCACACCATATCACCACCACCACCGCTACCACCACCACCACCACCACCACTTCCACCGCCACCACCACCACCACCACCACCACCACCACCGCTACCACCACCACCACCACCACCACCACCACCACCACCACCACCTTGCCTACCTGCTTGCTTGCTTAATTAACCTTGTTGCATCTCGTGTTCACTCTGGCTACGTCTCAGCCTCTCACAAATGCTGGTCTGTTTCCCCTGGTATTCTCCTTGTCTATCTCTGTGTCTTTCTCTTTTTCACTCCATCTCTGCGTATGTATGTCTCTTGTTACTTGTCCGTGTTTATCTCTGCGTCTTTAAATTTATTTCTCAAAATTCCATGTTCATTTCCTGCTCATTTGCATAGACTTTAATAAGACACAGGCGGGTGTTCAGCAGAGCGAGTAAGCAGGTATCTCAGCTCCTGCTTGCCAGGACGCTATGTTCTCGCGAATGAAGAAAACTGTAACATACACCATTTGTTTTTTTTTTAACCTAGTTTTGACCTCGTCGTAAAGCCTGACCTCCAGTGCTGGGGTGCTCACCAGGCATAATGCCATGACGAAAATCAAAGGCTACCATACAGGGGGGTCTTTTCTCGTCTGTGCATTATGCTGGGTAGTAGCCGTTAGCATGACGTCACGGCCTGCCGCCACACTCCACAGTGACTCCTCAGTGCTCACTTAAGTGGTTGCTGTGGTGAAAGGAAGTGTTGCGCTTTTGTCTCTCATCTGCCCCATCTTATGTCCGGTGTTCCCTTTGGTTTTGAGGCAATACAAGTTTGATTATGGGTAACAGGAAGTCTTTAATACCTGAAACTATAGCTCAAATCATTGGGCTTCACAAAGCTGGGCACCAGACGAGAGAAATAGTGGAGAATGTTGGTGTGTGTGAGCGTTCAGTGAGGAACTGGGTGTAACGTTTCAAGGCTGGTGGCGGTGTTGAGTTAACTTCTGCCAAACCTCGGCCTGGCTCCTCGAATAAGATCTTAACTGTGTTAAAGAAGCAGTTAGAGAGTACATCTAAGATAACTGCTAGAGAATTGAAAGAAAAGAACCCACATCTCTCAGAGATGTCTGTAAGAACTGTTAACAGACGTGTGTCACTACTGGGCTACAGTAATCACCCCAGGTTAAGAAACCGATCCTCTCCAATCCAGAGAAGAGACGTAGGCTGGATTATGCAGATTTATATCTTCACCGGAATTCTCAACAGTGGTCTGAGGTACTTTGGAGTGATGAAGCAACCTTCACCGTCACCTGTAACCGAGGGGTACATGTGTACCGGTTCAGAGGTAGTGACCCGCTAGACCCACGCTACATCTGTGGCATCACCAAACACCCAGACTCACTCATGGTTTGGGGGTGTTTCAGTGTTCAGTGTTGGTGAACACATTGTGCTTCCCAAAAAACAATATATGAATCAGTATAATTGCCTAGAGTTATTGTGTGACAATTTATCTGAGACGTTTGACAAGTATGGGGCTACGTTTTTTTATACAGGACGGTGTACCGTGTCATACCGCCAAATCTGTAGTTCAATCGCTTAAGGAATGTGAAGTGAGGTTCTTTAATGACTGGCCAGGCAATTCCCCAGACCTAAACCCTATTGAGAACCTCTGGTCAATAGTGAAACGAAGTTTACTGGGCAAGGATGTCAGTTCCATCCCGCGGCTGGAGGCTGCTCTACATGAGGCATGGAATAATGTACCTCCCCAAACTCTCAAGAATTTGTGTGACAGTCTTCCTACACGACTAAGGGACTTGATTAAGCGTAAAGCACGCAACTCCAAGTAACCTCAGTAAGTGTGCAATTATATAAATTATAATCTTTCTTGGTATGTGTTTGTGTTTTGGTACATGTGTGGGGAGGAGCGGCATAATGCCATGGCTAACACTGTACATATGTACGATAAAGCACCTAAATTACTGGGAACGGTTACGGTCCCTTGATTTGTATTCCATGGAACGCAGGCGAGAAAGATACATAATAATATACACTTGGAAAGTCCTAGAGGAATTAGTACCAAACCTGCACACAAAATTCACTAACTACGAAAGCAAAAGACTCGGCAGGAGATTCAACATTCCCCAATGAAAAACAGGGGTGACACAAGTACGTTAAGAGACAACTCAATAAGTGTCACGGGTTCAAGACTGTTCAACTGCCTCCCACCATACATAAGAGGGATTACCAGTAGACCCCTGGCCGTCTTCAAGAAAGCGCTGGACAGGCACCTAAAGTCAGCCCCTGATCAACAGGGCTGTGATTCGTACGTTGGTTTACGTGCGGCCAGCGGTAACTGCCTGGTTGATCAGACCCTGATCCACTACAAGGCCTGGCCCTCAGACCGGGCCGCAGGGGCGTTGACTCCCGAAACCTCCTCCAGGTATACTCCAGGTATGCTGTCTGAACGACGCTACCAGAAGCTCACTAAATTATGACTTTGTCACCTTTGTACTAACTATATGACTACAGTGTAATTCTGTATTCTTCCACAAGTTGAATACATGTCTTGTTGGTTCGTGGAATTATCCGAAATTGGAAATTAAATAATGCAGAAATAAAAGCTACCAGGAAACAGAGAGTAACCTAGAATGTATTCACAATGTAAACAGAGGCTACAAAAATTTTCCTTGTTACCGTACGTGGGCACGAGACAATAAACTAGCTATGCTACCAGAGTACATAACATTTAACAAGCTTCCTTTTCACATTCATGCAAGAGGACGGAGAGTTGCTCTCTTACTAGTCTACTAACATCCAAAATGTGCAACCCAGTTCATTAGACAGTCTCCTCTATGTCCACTTCACACACACACACAAAGAGAATTCTTTGCCGTTTGATTCCTTTGAGAGTAATCACGTCCTTTATTGAATATGTTCGACCTTGTTTTACTGACTGTGATTAATTTGTCGTGTGGCAAGATACAATAAAACCCGCCTTTATTATGGTATTGTTACATACAAGAAAAGTCAGATGTTAAATAATGTTCCTACAAACTTTATTAGTATGGTTTCCTTCCTCATCCTCTATTATCCTCTACTTCCCTTTCTTCTTCCATTATAAATCGGTTAATATTCTCCATTATTAGCCAGTTAGCTTTCTACCTTATTTATCATTCGTTTCTATTCTCTTTACGTCTGATCACCTCTTCCTTCCCATGTCATACTTCCTTCTGTCTTCCTCCCAGTGTGCTATAAAGGATATGTTCGTTTTAGCTATTAATTAAAGTAATATTATAATATTTTTGTACATTTTATTTAAAGTGTGCTTTTTAGCACTTTAATATAGTGTACAGTACTATTCTTAATGACAAATTGTACCATCTGGTACTCGTTACAGTGAATAATGTATGTGTTTGTATCGTGCTTAGTAAGACTCAGCTTTAAACGTGATTGACGGTTCAAGTCCCTAAATAAACTAACTGCTGACCAACAGAGAGGCAATAAACTCAGCTTGCATGAACAGTAAAACGACCAGTTCATCCAGCAGCAGGAAGCACAAAGGAGCCGTGAGCAGCACAACGATAGGTAAGGAAGAAGAAAGAGACACAGAAACGATTCTGACTCTAGATAATCGACATATCCTCCCTACTAAGCAAATACAATCCAAATTACTGACTTTAACTTCTGCAGTTTCCAAACTCCTACAATGATAGTGCATAGAAGCCAGTCAGAACAAGGTTGGTCTGTGATAAATAGCTTAAAAACCGACATGTTGCATAAGTGTCTCAATCTTCAAGGTTGGTTTAGTACGTAAGTTTATTTAGGCACAGGTACACACATATACAATTATCATACGTAGTGTAAATTAGTTAGGATAACCCCAGAAAGTCAGATTGTAGTTTGTATGTTGCAGCCTAATAAATGTAATTAAATATATAAGAAAACTAATAATGTGAAGCATGGTAATTTTGTTTTAGCTGTTAACGAGAGTAACATTAGCACTCTAATATTATAATAGATAAACGATGAAATATACACCAGAATTCTCTCTCTCTCTCTCTCTCTCTCTCTCTCTCTCTCTCTCTCTCTCTCTCTCTCTCTCTTTGCTCCCCTTCCTCTATTCCTACTCCCACTTTGTAACTCAACTTGTGATTCTGTTTTCGTCTTTCATTGTTATTTCTTTTCTTCTTTCCGTCTTCTAATTGATTATCGAAGCTTCCCAAGTGTTTTATTGTTTTATTTTCCTCTCTTGTTCTTTCTTCTTGTTCACCAAAATAACTTACTTGTAGTATCCTGTTTTCTAAATTGTTCTGTTTTCTGTTTCCATTTTCTTATATTTTATCTGTTGCTCTCTGTCTGTGACTCACTCTTTTCTCTACGTATCTCCCTATTATTCGTGATAATGTTTCTATCTGGTATCAGCTTCTTTCTGTCTCTCATTCATCCGTTTCTCTTTGTATCTTAAGTTATCTCTTTCTCTCTCTCCGCTTCTCCATTATCAGTTTTGCTATGTCTATCTTTTATCCATATATATTTGATATCTGTCACTCTCTGTGCATTCCTGTTATTTCCGTTATTCTTCATCACTTTTACTGACACACACACACACACACACACACACACACACACACACACACACACACACACACACACACACATACACACACACACACATGAGACGAGGCGTCTCGCCAGAAAGCACCTGGAGGAAACAACAAGGTTAGCACCTAACAGGAAGTGTGAGAAGTCAAGATACAATAGGAACACTTAGTTCAATCAGAGCTGCAGAGAGGCCGAAGGCACAGAAAACAGATGACTGCAAAGAATAGGGAGGGAATTAACAATAGTGAGGAATGAATGTGAATGAATAAGCAGAGAGGCCGAACCTCATTCTGAGAATAGCATAGCAGCAATGGTCACGTTACTACACGGTTTCACTAAGAGGAAGATGACTGTAAAAGACCAAGTAATAAGACCAAAGAGGGAGAGGAACTCGCAAAAGAGAACAGATATGTTTGTGAGGAATCGCGCAGATTTAAGAAGGTATTCACTGAGGAAACAGGGATGGATCCAGGATGCAGAGTTGAAAAGGCTAATCAGCATATATTGGACAGAATTTATGTGTGAAAGGAGAAAGTAACGAATCTTCTAAACGAGTTAGACACATCAAAAGCCCGACGGCATATTACCATAGATACTGAAAGACAGACCTGAAAAACCGTGTGAACAAATAACAATGAATAACAACATATACGTGAACCTATGATAACGATCTACAACTTACATATGAAACCAATAGAAATGGTCTACAACATATGCATTAAACCAATATTAATAATCTACAATATATGCATGAACCTTTTGTAATTATCTACAACATACTCATAAACCAATACTAATGATCTTCAATATGCGGGAACCTGTGGTAACGATCTACAACATATGCGTGCAGCAATACTGATGATCAACACCATGTCCCTGGAGATAGGTAACGTGCTGACCAGCTGGACAACTGCAGACATGATCCCAATACTCAAACACGGGGAAAGACAAGTGGCACTGAATTATAGGCCAGCATTATTTCCGTATATACCGTTCAAAAGTACTGGAAAGGTCAAAATAATCAGTAAAAGAGTGGTGAATGTCTAGAAAGGTGGGACCTTTTTAACAGAAAGGCAACGATGGGAGGCCCAGCACAAGCCAAAGGTCACTGATCAGAGAAAATCATATGGTCGTAAGTAACTGGAGAGAGAAAGAGATGAAGAGACTATAATTTACAGGATTGTTTGACTGCTACATGTCTATAATTACAAAGCAGCTGTACAAGAAATGTAGACTGACAGTGTAATAGAAATATCCTGATATTTCAGTCATCAGACCTTGTAGTTTTTCATTAATCTTCCCTTCCAACATCCAAGCAGCTTCAATGCGGTGCTTGCATACTTGATGATTCCCTGTGAAGACCTCCTGGAGGAGGTCGTCACTGCCTTGTTACTGAAGGGGGTCGTCACAGTCTTGCTACTGGCCAGGTCGTCACATGCGTGCCCCTGATCAGGTCATCAGAGACTTATCCCTGCTCAGGTCATCACAGACCTGCCCCTACTCAGGTCATCACAGACTTGCTCCTGGTCAGGTAGTCACAGACTTGCCCCTCCCCAGGTCATCACAGACTTGCCCCTGATCAGGTCGTCACAGACTTGCCCCTGATCAGGTCGTCACAGACTTGCCCCTCGTCAGGTCATCACAGACTTGCCCCTGATCAGGTCGTCACAGACTTGCCCCTGGTGAGGTCGTCACAGACTTGCCCCTCGTCAGGTCATCACAGATTTGCCCCTGGTCAGGTCATCACAGACTTGCTCCTGGTCAGGCCATTACAGACTTGCCCCTGGTCAGGTCATCACAGACTTGCCCATGATCAGGTCGTCACAGACTTGCCCCTGGTCAGGTCGTCACAGATTTGCTCCTGGTCAAGTCGTCACAAAGTTGCCCCTGGTCAGGTCGTCACAAACTTGCCCCTGGTCAGGTCGTCCCAAACTTGCCCGTGGTCAGGTCGTCACAAACTTGCCCCTGGTCAGGTCGTCACAGACTTGCCCCTGGTCAAGTCGTCACAGACTTGCCCCTGGTCAGGTCGTCACAGACTTGCCCCTGGTCAAGTCGTCACAGACTTGCCCCTGGTCAGCTCGTCACAGACTTGCCCCTGGTCAAGTCGTCACAGACTTGCCCCTGGTCAGCTCGTCACAGACTTGCCCCTGGTCAGGTCGTCACAAACTTGCCCCTGGTCAGGTCGCCACAGACTTGCCCCTGGTCAAGTCGTCGCAGACTTGCCCATAGTCAGCTCGTCACAGACTTGCTCCTGGTCAAGTCGTCACAGACTTGCCCCTGGTCAGGTCGTCACAGACTTGCCCCTGGTCAGGTCGTCACAGACTTGCCCCTGGTCAGGTCGTCACAGACTTGCCCATGATCAGGTCGTCACAGACTTGTCCCTGGTCAGGTCGTCACAGATTTGCCCCTGGTCAAGTCGTCACAAAGTTGCCCCTGGTCAGGTCGTCACAAACTTGCCCCTGGTCAGGTCGTCCCAAACTTGCCCCTGGTCAGGTCGTCACAAACTTGCCCCTGGTCAGGTCGTCACAGACTTGCCACTGGTCAAGTCGTCACAGACTTTCCCCTGGACAGGTCGTCACAGACTTGCCCCTGGTCAAGTCGTCACAGACTTGCCCCTGGTCAGCTCGTCACAGACTTGCCCCTGGTCAAGTCGTCACAGACTTGCCCCTGGTCAGCTCGTCACAGACTTGCCCCTGGTCAGGTCGTCACAAACTTGCCCCTGGTCAGGTCGTCACAGACTTGCCCCTGGTCAAGTCGTCACAGACTTGCCCCTGGTCAGCTCGTCACAGACTTGCTCCTGGTCAAGTCGTCACAGACTTGCCCCTGGTCAGGTCGTCACAAACTTGCCCCTGGTCAGGTCGTCACAGACTTGCCCCTGGTCAAGTCGTCACAGACTTGCTCCTGGTCAGGTCGTCACAGACTTGCCCATGATCAGGTCGTCACAGACTTGCCCCTGGTCAGGTCGTCACAGATTTGCCCCTGGTCAAGTCGTCACAAAGTTGCCCCTGGTCAGGTCGTCACAAACTTGCCCCTGGTCAGGTCGTCACAAACTTGCCCCTGGTCAGGTCGTCACAGACTTGCCCCTGGTCAAGTCGTCACAGACTTGCCCCTGGTCAGGTCGTCACAGACTTGCCCCTGGTCAAGTCGTCACAGACTTGCCCCTGGTCAGCTCGTCACAGACTTGCCCCTGGTCAAGTCGTCACAGACTTGCCCCTGGTCAAGTCGTCACATACTTGCCCCTGGTCAGCTCATCACAGACTTGCCCCTGGTCAAGTCGTCACAGACTTGCCCCTGGTCAGCTCATCACAGACTTGCCCCTGGTCAAGTCGTCACAGACTTGCCCCTGGTCAGCTCGTCACAGACTTGCCCCTGGTCAAGTCGTCACAGACTTGCCCCTGGTCAAGTCGTCACAGACTTGCCCCTGGTCAGCTCGTCACAGACTTGCCCCTGGTCAAGTCGTCACAGACTTGCCCCTGGTCAGGTCGTCACAAACTTGCCCCTGGTCAGGTCGTAACAGACTTGCCCCTGGTCAAGTCGTCACAGACTTGCTCCTGGTCAGGTCGTCACAGACTTGCCCATGATCAGGTCGTCACAGACTTGCCCCTGGTCAGGTCGTCACAGATTTGCCCCTGGTCAAGTCGTCACAAAGTTGCCCCTGGTCAGGTCGTCACAAACTTGCCCCTGGTCAGGTCGTCCCAAACTTGCCCCTGGTCAGGTCGTCACAAACTTGCCCCTGGTCAGGTCGTTACAGACTTGCCCCTGGTCAAGTCGTCACAGACTTGCCCCTGGTCAGGTCGTCACAAACTTGCCCCTGGTCAGGTCGTCACAGACTTGGCCCTGGTCAAGTCGTCACAGACTTGCCCCTGGTCAGCTCGTCACAGACTTGCTCCTGGTCAAGTCGTCACAGACTTGCCCCTGGTCAGGTCGTCACAAACTTGCCCCTGGTCAAGTCGTCACAGACTTGCCCCGGGTCAGGTCGTCACAAAATTGCCCCTGGTCAGGTCGTCACAGACTTGCCCCTGGTCAGGTCGTCACGGACTTGTTCCTGGTCAGGTCGTCACAAACTTGCCCCTGGTAAGGTCGTCACATGCTTGCCCTTGATCAAGTCGTCACAGGCTTGCCCCTGGTCAGGTCGTCACAGACTTGCCCCTGGTCAAGTCGTCACAGACTTGCCCCTGGTCAGGTCGTCACAAACTTTCCCCTGGTCAGGTCGTCACACACTTGCCCCTGGTCAAGTTGTCACGAACTTGCTCCTGGTCATGTCGTCAAAGACTTGCTCCAGGTCAGGTCACCACAGATTTGCTCCTGGTCAAGTCGTCACAAACTTGCCCCTGGTCAGGTCGTCACAGACTTGCCCCTGGTCAGGTCATCACAGACTTGCACCTGGTAAGGTCGTCACACGCTTGCTCCTGGTCAAGTAGTCACAAACTTGCTCCTGGTCAGGTCGTCACAGACTTGCTCCTGGTCAGGTCGTCACAAACTTGCCCCTGGTAAGGTCGTCACAGACTTGCCCCTGGTCAAGTCGTCACAGACTTGCCCCTGGTCAGGTCGTCACAGACTTGCTCCTGGTCAGGTCGTCACAAACTTTCCCCTGGTCAGGTCGTCACAGACTTGCCCCTGGTCAAGTCGTCACAAACTTGCTCCTGATCAGGTCGTCAAAAACTTGCTCCTGGTCAGGTCATCACAGACTTGCTCCTGGTCAAGTCGTCACAAACTTGTCCCTGGTCAGGTCGTCACAGACTTGCCTCTGGTCAGGTCATCGCAGACTTGCTCCTGGTCAGGTCATCACAGACTTGCTCCTGGTCAAGTCGTCACAAACTTGCCCCTGGTCAGGTCGTCACAGACTTGCCCCTGGTCAGGTCATCACAGACTTGCACCTGGTCAGGTCGTCACTGACTTGCTCCTGGTCAAGTCGTCACAGACTTGCCTCTTGTATGCAAATTACATCACGTCTTCTTTCCTCTTATGTATTCTTCTGTGTTCTTGTCTTTTTCCTCCTGCCTTGTTTCTTCGTCCATTTCTCTCCAATCTCTCAGTCTCTTTCCATTTCTCTCCTACGTAATTTTATCTTCCCATTTCTGCCATTCCCTCCTCGTTTTTTTACCTCTTCCTGTCTTCAAATTTTCTTTATTCTCTTATTTTTCATACTTATTTGAATTCCCATTTATTCCATTTCATCGCTCCTGTCTTTCTCCTTTTCTGTTTCACCTCCCCATCCACCAACGTCTCCTTCACCCCTCCTGCCAGTCCCCATTACCCTACCGCCTGTTATTTCGCGTTATTTCCATTACATCAACCCTTCTCACGTCTCTCCCCCCCCTCTATCTCTTCATTTTTCTCTCCTTACCAATCTCCTCACCCCTCCCCACACCCCTTTCCTCATCCCTCTCCTCACCCTCTTTCCTCACCCCTCCCCACACCCCTTTCCTCATTCCTCTCCTCATCCCCCTCTCACCACTCCCCACACTGCTCTCCTCACCCCTCTCCCCACCTGTTTCGCACCCCTGTCCTCACCCCTCTTCTCACCCCTCTCCACACCCCTCTCCTCACCCCTCTCCTCACCACTTTCCTCACCCCTCCCTACACCTCCGCCACATCTCTCCACACCTTCCAAAACTTCCCCACACCTCCCAACACCCCTCTCACACCCCTCCCCACCTCTCAACACCTACCCATACCTCCCCACACTTCTCTCCCCACCACTGCAGGACAAAACTGCGCCCCTTTTGAAATATTTGCATAAAAAAGATCCTAAGTGTTGCTTACTCTGCATACTGAGTTTCTATGGAAACCGAGTGAGAGAGAGAGAGAGAGAGAGAGAGAGAGAGAGAGAGAGAGAGAGAGAGAGAGAGAGAGAGAGAGAGAGAGAGAGAGAGAGAGAAAGAGAGAGAGTACAAATAAAAGATATAAGCAATGTGCTACAGAATTATGGATAAGGGCTCGAACCGAGGTGTTGTGAGTTGCTGGTCCTGTTCTGTACCATCCTGCCACGGATCATACAAGTCTGTGACATGTTCTACTTCAGGGTCGGCTGTAACTGCTGCTGCTGCTGCTGCTACTGCTGTTGTAACTGCTGCTGCTGCTGCTACTGCTGCTGCTGCTGCTGCTGCTGCTGCTGCTGCTGCTGCTGCTGCTGCTGCTGCTGCTGCTGCTGCTGCTATTATTGTTTCAGCTGCTATTACTATTCCTGCAGTTGCTGCTACTACCTCTGCTGCTGCTTCTATTACTGCTGCTTCTGCCGCTGCTGCCGCTGCTGCTGCTACTACTACTGCAACTGCTGTTGCTACTGCCCCTCTCGGTGACTGACTCATGAGGGTTTAGATCCACCTGAAATACAATACAATACAATATAATACAACACAGTACAATACAGTACTATGCATTGCAAAAAAAACTGAATTTCAGCTTTCATTAACCATAAATATGAACATTCTCAAGATAACTCCTTAACCCCTGGTTATCAGTGGTATCTTAACCCCTGGTTATCAGTGGTATCTTAACCCCTGGTTATCAGTGGTATCTTAACCCCTGGTTATCAGTGGTATCTTAACCCCTGGTTATCAGTGGTATCTTAACCCCTGGTTATCAGTGGTATCTTAACCCCTGGTTATCAGTGGTATCTTAACCCCTGGTTATCAGTGGTATCTTAACCCCTGGTTATCAGTGGTATCTTAACCCCTGGTTATCAGTGGCATCTTAACCCCTGGTTATCAGTGGTATCTTAACCCCTGGTTATCAGTGGTGTCTTAACCCCTGGTTATCAGTGGTATCTTAACCCCTGGTTATCAGTGGTATCTTAACCCCTGGTTATCAGTGGTATCTTAACCCCTGGTTATCAGTGGCATCTTAACCCCTGGTTATCAGTGGTATCTTAACCCCTGGTTATCAGTGGTATCTTAACCCCTGGTTATCAGTGGTATCTTAACCCCTGGTTATCAGTGGTATCTTAACCACTGGTTATCAGTGGGATCTTAACCCCTGGTTATCAGTGGTATCACCCCTGGTGTTATCAGTGGTCTTAACCCCTGGTTATCAGTGGTATCTTAACCCCTGGTTATCAGTGGTATCTTAACCCCTGGTTATCAGTGGTATCTTAACCCCTGGTTATCAGTGGTATCTTAACCCCTGGTTATCAGTGGTATCTTAACCCCTGGTTATCAGTGGTATCTTAACCCCTGGTTATCAGTGGTATCTTAACCCCTGGTTATCAGTGGTATCTTAACCCCTGGTTATCAGTGGTATCTTAACCCCTGGTTATCAGTGGTATCTTAACCCCTGGTTATCAGTGGTATCTTAACCCCTGGTTATCAGTGGTATCTTAACCCCTGGTTATCAGTGGTATCTTAACCCCTGGTTATCAGTGGTATCTTAACCCCTGGTTATCAGTGGTATCTTAACCCCTGGTTATCAGTGGCATCTTAACCCCTGGTTATCAGTGGTATCTTAACCCCTGGTTATCAGTGGTATCTTAACCCCTGGTTATCAGTGGTATCTTAACCCCTGGTTATCAGTGGTATCTTAACCCCTGGTTATCAGTGGTATCTTAACCCCTGGTTATCAGTGGTATCTTAACCCCTGGTTATCAGTGGTATCTTAACCCCTGGTTATCAGTGGTATCTTAACCCCTGGTTATCAGTGGTATCTTAACCCCTGGTTATCAGTGGTATCTTAACCCCTGGTTATCAGTGGTATCTTAACCCCTGGTTATCAGTGGTATCTTAACCCCTGGTTATCAGTGGTATCTTAACCCCTGGTTATCAGTGGTATCTTAACCCCTGGTTATCAGTGGTATCTTAACCCCTGGTTATCAGTGGTATCTTAACCCCTGGTTATCAGTGGTATCTTAACCCCTGGTTATCAGTGGTATCTTAACCCCTGGTTATCAGTGGTATCTTAACCCCTGGTTATCAGTGGTATCTTAACCCCTGGTTATCAGTGGTATCTTAACCCCTGGTTATCAGTGGTATCTTAACCCCTGGTTATCAGTGGTATCTTAACCCCTGGTTATCAGTGGTATCTTAACCCCTGGTTATCAGTGGTATCTTAACCCCTGGTTATCAGTGGTATCTTAACCCCTGGTTATCAGTGGTTATCATCTTAACCCCTGGTTATCAGTGGTATCTTAACCCCTGGTTATCAGTGGTATCTTAACCCCTGGTTATCAGTGGTATCTTAACCCCTGGTTATCAGTGGTATCTTAACCCCTGGTTATCAGTGGTATCTTAACCCCTGGTTATCAGTGGTATCTTAACCCCTGGTTATCAGTGGTATCTTAACCCCTGGTTATCAGTGGTATCTTAACCCCTGGTTATCAGTGGTATCTTAACCCCTGGTTATCAGTGGCATCTTAACCCCTGGTTATCAGTGGTATCTTAACCCCTGGTTATCAGTGGTATCTTAACCCCTGGTTATCAGTGGTATCTTCTGGTTTCAGTGGTATCTTAACCCCCAGTGGTATCTAACCCCTGGTTATCAGTGGTGGTTATCAGTATCTTAACCCCGGATTATCAGTGGTATCTTAACCCCTGGTTATCAGTGGTATCTTAACCCCTGGTTATCAGTGGTATCTTAACCCCTGGTTATCAGTGGTTATCAGTGGCATCTTAACCCCTGGTTATCAGTGGTATCTTAACCCCTGGTTATCAGTGGTATCTTAACCCCTGGTTATCAGGGGCATCTTAACCCCAGGTTATCAGTGGTATCTTAACCCCTGGTTATCAGTGGTATCTTAACCCCTGTTTATCAGTGGTATCTTAACCCCTGGTTATCAGTGGTATCTTAACCCCTGGTTATCAGTGGTATCTTAACCCCTGGTTATCAGTGGTATCTTAACCCCTGGTTATCAGTGGTATCTTAACCCCTGGTTATCAGTGGTATCTTAACCCCTGGTTATCAGTGGTATCTTAACCCCTGGTTATCAGTGGTATCTTAACCCCTGGTTATCAGTGGTATCTTAACCCCTGGTTATCAGTGGTATCTTAACCCCTGGTTATCAGTGGTATCTTAACCCCTGGTTATCAGTGGTATCTTAACCCCTGGTTATCAGTGGTATCTTAACCCCTGGTTATCAGTGGTATCTTAACCCCTGGTTATCAGTGGTATCTTAACCCCTGGTTATCAGTGGTATCTTAACCCCTGGTTATCAGTGGTATCTTAACCCCTGGTTATCAGTGGTATCTTAACCCCTGGTTATCAGTGGTATCTTAACCCCTGGTTATCAGTGGTATCTTAACCCCTGGTTATCAGTGGTATCTTAACCCCTGGTTATCAGTGGTATCTTAACCCCTGGTTATCAGTGGTATCTTAACCCCGGATTATCAGTGGTATCTTAACCCCTGGTTATCAGTGGTATCTTAACCCCGGATTATCAGTGGTCTCAACTCCTGGTTATCGGTGGTCTCTTAACCCCGGATTATCAGTGGTATCTTAACCCCTGGTTATCAGGGGCATCTTAACCCCTGATTATCAGTGGTCTCTTAACCCCTGGTTATCAGTGGTATCTTAACCCCGGATTATCAGTGGTCTCTTAACCCCTGCTAATCAGTGGTCTCTTAACCCCGGATTATCAGTGGTATCTTAACCCCTGGTTATCAGTGGTCTCTTAACCTCGGATTCTCAGTGGTCTCAACCCCTGGTTATCAGTGGTCTCTTAACCCCGGATTATCAGTGGTCTCTTAACCCCTGGTTATCAGGGATCTCTTAACCTGTAGTTATCGTGGTCTCTTAACCCCTGGTTACCAGTATCCCTTAACCTCTTGCTGTCCATAATCCCTTAACCCCTGGCTGCTGTGGTTCCCTTAACCCTTAGTTATCATTATCCCTTAACCCCTGGCTGCTGTGGTTCCCTTAACCCTTAGTTATCATTATCCCTTAGTCCCTGGTTATCATTTCCCCTTAAGCTCTAGTTGTCATGACCCCTTGTTGTTGTGGTTGAACTCCAGCTCTCGGGCTTCTCTACCTCTCATATTAATGTCTGTATGGTTGAACTCCAGTTATTGGGCTCCTCTTCATGTATTCTCCTTCCGTACTTCCCTCAGAGTGAAGGAATTCTTCATTATATCACTCTGAGTTATTTGAATTCTTGCTTTCCTTGTTCTCTTCTCTCCCTTTATCCTTGTTCTCTTATATCTCTTGTCACTTGTTCTCTTATCTTCCTTTACCCTTCTTCTCTTCCATTACCTTTGTTCCCTTCTCTCTCCTGTCCTCTTCCTCTCTTATCTCCCTTGTCCCTTTCTTCTCTTCTCTCCGTTTACCTTTGTTCTCTTCTCTTTATACCCCTTTTCTCTTCTCTCCATTTACCCTCGTTCTCTTCCTTTACCCTTATTCTTTTTTCTCCCTTGTCCTCTTGTTCTCTTCTCTCACTTTACCAGTGTTTTCTTCTCTCTTTTATCCTCTTGTTATCTTCTCCCGCTTGTCCCCTTGTTCTCTTCTCTTCCTTGTCCCATTCTCTCCCTTCTCCCCTTGTTCTCTTCTCTCCATTCTCCCCTTGTTTGCTTCTCTCCCTGTAACCCTGGTTCTTTCCTCATCTCTTTTTTCCCTCCTTGTTCTCTCCCTCTTGTTTCATTGTTCTCTTCTTCCCTACTTCTCTCATTTCCCTTTTCCCCTGGTTCTCTTTTCTCCTTTGTACCCTAATTATCTTCCCTTCCTTGAACCATAGTTCTCTTTTCTCTCACCTCGTTCTCATGTTCTTGTTCGAAGTATCGTCTACGTTGTTATCACATCTCCTCTGGTTCTACTATCCTCCAGTAACGAAATGTTTTCTTAAAATGTCTTCATATCTTCCTTTTTCCCCCGTGATGAAAATACCGCTAAACCCGTAGGGATCAGTGATGAAACTTTCATTACAGAATGGGAGCTATTCTCTTTCCTTGGATCGAACCTAAATTTCTCTTAGTCCCTGAAATCCTATAGGCAGTCTATAATTCCTGAGGGTTTATCGCTGATTCAATTAAATAAATAAATAAATTAAGAAATAATAATAATAGTAATAATAAAAAAAATGATTGCAACAACAATAATAATAATAAAAATTGTAATAATAATAATAATAATAATAATAATAATAATAATAATAATAATAATAATAATAATAATAATAATAATAATAATAATAATAATAACAAGGCCGTCAGAATGGTGTGTGTTGGTTATTTGCTAGTTGTCAAAGGCACTTGCGGATAGACACTTGTATATTCTTGCAGCGGTTCTTGTTTTATTGTTATTAATGTTCTTGTTGCAGCCGTCGCATTTATTTTTTTGTTATTACTTTTCTTCTTTTTCTTCTTTAAACTGTATACGTGTACTTGTAGAATATACATATATATATATATATATATATATATATATATATATATATATATATATATATATATATATATATATATATATATATATATATATATATATATATATATTTTCAACAAGTCGGCCGTCTCCCACCGAGGCAGGGTGACCCAAAGAGAAAGAAAATCTCCAAAAAGAAAATACTTTCATCATCATTCAACACTTTCACCACACTCACACATAATCACTGTTTTTGCAGAGGTGCTCAGAATACAACAGTTTAGAAGCATACACGTATAAAAATACACAATATATCCCTCCAAACTGCCAATATCCCAAACCCCTCCTTTAGAGTGCAGGCATTGTACTTCCCATTTCCAGGACTCAAGTCCGGCTATATAAAAATAACCGGTTTCCCTGAATCCCTTCACTAAATATTACCCTGCTCACACTCCAACAGATCGTCAGGTCCCAAATACCATTCGTCTCCATTCACTCCTATCTAACACACTCACGCACGCCTGCTGGAAGTCCAAGCCCCTCGCCCACAACACTTCCCTTACCCCCTCCCTCCAACCTTCTCGAGGACGACCCCTACCCCGCCTTCCTTTCCCTACAGATTTATACGCTCTCTCCATGTCATTCTACTTTGATTCATTCTCTCTAAATGACCAAACCGCCTCAACAAACCCTCTTCAGCCCTCTGACTAATACTTTTATTAACTTCACACCTTTTCCTAATTTCCACACTCCGAATTTTCTGCATAATATTTACACCACACATTGCCCTTAGACAGGACATCTCCACTGCCTCCAACCGTCTCCTCGCTGCAGCATTTACAACCCAAGCTTTACACACATATAAGAGTGTTGGTACTACTATACTTTCATACATTCCCTACTTTGCCTCCATAAATAACTTTTTTCTCTCCACAA
>NC_091348.1:12055949-12063449 GCF_038502225.1 Cherax quadricarinatus
AGTGATACCCTGGGCTGGTAAGCCAGTGATACCGTGGGCTGGTAAGCCAGTGATACTCAGGGCTGGTAAGTCAGTGATACTCAGGGCTGGTAAGCCAGTGATACCCAGTGCTGGTAAGCCAGTGATACTCAGGGCTGGTAAGCCAGTGATACCCTGGGCTGATAAGGCAGTGATACCCAGGGCTCGTAAGCCAGTGATACTCAAAGCTCGTAAGCCAGTGATACCCTGGGCTAGAAAGCAGTGATACCCAGGGCTAGTAAGCCAGTGATACCCAGGGCTGGTAAGCGAGAGATACTCAGGGCTGGTAAGTCAGTGATACCATGGGCTGGAAAGCCAGTGATACCCAGGGTTGGTAAGCCAGTGATACCCTGGGCTGGTAAGCCAGTGATACTCAGGGCTGGTAAGCCAGTGATACCCTGGGCTGGTAAGCCAGTGATACCCTGGGCTGGTAAGCCAGTGATACCCAGGGCTGGTAAGCCAGTGATACTCAGGGCTGGTAAGTCAGTGATACCCTGGGCCGGTAAGCCAGTGATACCCTGGGCTGGTAAGCCAGTGATACCCTGGGCTGGAAAGCCAGTGATACTCAGGGCTGGTAAGTCAGTGATATCCTGGGCTGGAAAGCCAGTGATAGCATGGGCTGGTAAGGCAGTGATACCCAAGGCTGGGAAGCCAGTGATACTCAAAGCTGGTAAGCCAGTGATACCCTGGGCTAGGAAGCAGTGATATCCAGGGCTGATAAACCAGTGATACTCAGGGCTGGTAAGTCAGTGATACCATTGGCTGGTAAGCCAGTGATACACTGGGCTGGTAAGCCAGTGATACCGTGGGCTGGTAAGCCAGTGATACTCAGGGCTGGTAAGTCAGTGATTCTCAGGGCTGGTAAGCCAGTGATACCCATTGCTGGTAAGCCAGTGATACTCAGGGCTGGTAAGCCAGTGATACCCTGGGCTGATAAGGCAGTGATACCCAGGGCTGGTAAGCCAGTGATACTCAGGGCCGGTAAGTCAGTGATACTCAGGGCTGCTAAGCCAGTGATACCCAGTGCTGGTAAGCTAGTGATACCCTGGGCTGGTAAGCCAGTGATACCCTGGGCTGGTAAGTCAGTGATATCCTGGGCTATAAAGCCAGTGATAGCATGGGCTGGTAATTCAGTGATACCCAAGGCTGGTAAGCCAGTGATACTCAAAACTCGCAAGCCAGTGATAACCATACCCTGGGCTGGAAGCAGTGATATCCAGGGCTGATAAGCCAGTGATACTCTGGGCTGGTAAGCCAGTGATACCATTGGCTGGTAAGCCTGTGATACCCAGGGTTGGTAAGCCAGTGATACCCAGGGCTGGTAAGCCAGTGATACTCAGGGCTGGTAAGCCAGTGATATCCAGGGCTGGTAAGCCAATGATTCCCAGAGCTGGTAAGCCAGTGATACTCAGGGCTGGTAAGCCAGTGATACCCTGGGCTGGTAAGCCAGTGATACCCAGGGCTGGTAAGCCAGTGATACTCAGGGCTGGTAAGCCAGTGATACCCTGGGCTGGTAAGGCAGTGATACCCAGGGCTGGAAAGCCAGTGATACCCAGGGCTGGTAAGCCAGTGATACTCAGGGCTGGTAAGCCAGTGATACTCAGGGCTGGTAAGCCAGTGATACCCTGGGCTGGTAAGCCAGTGATACTCAGGGCTGGTAAGCCAGTGATACTCAGGGCTGGTAAGCCAGTGATACTCAGGGCTGGTAAGCCAGTGATACCCTGGGCTGGTAAGTCAGTGATACTCAGGGCTGGTAAGCCAGTGATACCCAAGGTTGGTAAGCCAGTGATACTCAGGGCTGGTAAGCCAGTGATACCCAGTGCTGGTAAGCCAGTGATACCCAGGGCCGGTAAGTCAGTGATACTCAGGGCTGGTAAGCCAGTGATACTCAGGGCTTGTGGGCCAGTGATACCCTGGGCTGGTAAGCCAGTGATACCCTGGGCTGGTAAGCCAGTGATACCCAGGGCTGGTAAACCAGAGATACCCACGGCTGGTAAGCCAGTGATACCCAGGGCAGGCAAGCCAGTGATACCCAGGGCTGCTAAGCCAGTGATACTCAGGGCTGGTGAGCCAGTGATACCCTGGGCTGGTAAGCCAGTGATACCGCGGGCTGGTAAGCCAGTGATACCCTGGGCTGGTAAGCCAGTGATACCGCGGGCTGGTAAGCCAGTGATACCCTGGGCTGGTAAGCCAGTGATACCCAGGGCTGGTAAGCCAGTGATACCCTGGGCTGGAAAGGCAGTGATACCCATTGCTGGTAAGCCAGTGATACTCAGGGCTGGCAAGCCAGTGATACCCAATGCTGGTAAGCCAGTGATACCCAGGGCTGGTAAGCCAGTGATACTCAGGGCCGGTAAGCCAGTGATATCAAGGGTTGGGGAGCCAATGATTCCAAGAGCTGGTAAGCCAGTGATACTCAGGGCTGGTAAGCCAGTGATACCCTGGGCTGGTAAGGCAGTGATACCCAGGGCTGGAAAGCCAGTGATACCCTGGGCTGGTAAGCCAGTGATACTCAGGGCTGGTAAGCCAGTGATACTCAGGGCTGGAAAGCCAGTGATACCCTGGGCTGGTAAGCCAGTGATACTCATGGCTGGTAAGCCATTGATACTCAGGGCTGGTAAACCATTGATACTCAAAGCTGGTAAGCCAGTGATACCCACGGCTGGTAAGCCAGTGGTACCCTGGGCTGGTAAGCCAGTGATACCCAGGGCTGGTAAGCCAGTGATACCCTGGGCTGGTAAGGCAGTGATACCCAGGGCTGGTAAGCCAGTGATACTCAGGGCTTGTAAGCCAGTGATACCCAGGGCTGGTAAGCCAGTGATACCCAGGGCTGGTAAGCCAGTGATACTCAGGTCTGGTAAGCCAGTGATATCCAGGGCTGGTAAGCCAATGATTCCCAGAGCTGGTAAGCCAGTGACACTCAGGGCTGGTAAGCCAGTGACAAACTGGGCTGGTAAGGCAGTGATACCCAGGGCTGGAAAGCCAGTGATACCCAGGGCTGGTAAGCCAGTGATATCCAGGGCTGGTAAGGCAGTGGCTGTTACATTACTGATATCCGCACTGGTAGACCACACAGTGGATTAATCAGTCCCTCTGCCTAGAGTCTATGTAATCAGTCCATCAGTTTTGAGAAGAATACAGTTCTGGGATGATGAAGCCACTGTGTGGTGGAACGTTTCCACAATAAAGACACCCAAGTGTTGCACATGTGTCTAATTTATCAACTTGTCGGTTCTCTGAACCATTTATCTTCATTAGTGGTGGCCAGTCAACTTGGCGTCCACCAGGACGCTGACATGTCCCTAGGGGAGCTCTTCATCGGGCTGCTAACGGAGTCACTGGCTTCTTGGACCTCTTGGGGAGGGTCGATGGTGCTCGTGCAAGCAGCAGATCCCAGGGCAACTTGCTGCTGTTTGCAATGGCTGTCTACCGAGGAGAGACAGGCACCTAGCAACATCTGTTGTTAGGGCAATGGATGAATTCCCTGCTATGTTTGTTTACTGCTCATTACTCTGTAATTTGTCTATGATTGTAATCATGTGATAACGTGTTTATCATTCATTACCTTTGAAACTTGTCATGATTGTGACCAGCTCTACCTGGAGCTCATTACCTTTGTAAATTCTCATGATTAATGTGTTTATGATTCATTACCTTTGCAATTATTCATGAGTGTGACCAGCTCTACCTGGAGCTCATTACCTTTGTAACTTGGTCATGATTATGACCAGATCTAGTTCATTACCTTTGTAACTTGCTCAGCTATCAAAACTTTGGAGTCCAGTCCCTGGACCAATTATGTACCTCTGTAATCTTTTGACTACCGCCCACAGGATGGGTATGGGGTGCATAATAAACATATTAAACTAACTGGTGGCCAGTGTTTATCCTCCTACTCACACACACACACTCACACACACAAACACACACACACACTCACACACACACACCTTGAGTAGTTCGGACATCGAGAATATCATGTATGAAAGGCCCCTGGGAGCTAGTGATCATGTGGTTCTGTGCTTCGACTACATAGTTGAGCTCCAAGTGGAGAGAGCAGCAGGAATAGGGTGGGAAAGACCAAACTACAAAAGGGGGAACAACTCAGGCATGAGGAACTTCCTTCAAGACATTCAGTGGGAGAGGGAACTGACGGGAAAACCAGTACAAGAAATGATGGAGTATGTGGCAACAAAATGCAAGGAAGCAGAGGAGAGGTTTGTTCCCAATGGAAACAGAAATAATGGGAAGAACAGAACGAGTCCTTGGTTCACCCAAAGGTGTAGGAAGGCAAAAACTAGGTGTACTAGAGAATGGAAAAGGTACAGAAGACAGAGAACTCAGGAAAATAAAGAGATTAGCCGAAGAGCCAGAAACGGTTATGCACAGATAAGAAGGGAGGCTCAGCGACAATATGAAAATGACATAGCATCGAAAGTCAAGACTGACCCGAAGCTGTTGTACAGCCACATCAGGAGGAAAGCAACAGTCAAGGACCAGGTAATCAGACTGAGGAAGGGTGATGGGGAATTCACAAAAAACGACCGAGAGGTATGTCAGGAGCTCAACAAGATGATTTAAAGAAGTATTTACAGTGGAAACCAATAGGACTCCAGGAAATCAGAACAGGGGGGGGGGGTACACCAGCAAGTGCTGGATGAGGTACAAATAACCAAGGAGGAGGTGAAGAAGCTGCTATGCGAACTTGACACCTCAAAGGCGGTGGGACCAGACAACATCTCTCCGTGGGTCCTTAAAGAGGGAGCAGAGATATTGTGTGTGCCATTAACAAAGATCTTCAACACATCATTTGAAACTGGGCAACTTCCTGAGGTATGGAAGATGGCAAATGTATTCCCAATTTTTAAAAAGGGAGACAGACATGAGGCACTAAACTACAGACCTGTATCACTAACGTGTATAGTATACAAGGTCATGGAGAAGATCATCAGGAGGAGAGTGGTGGAGCACCTTGAAAGACACAAGTGTATAATTGACAACCAGCACGGTTTCAGGGAAAGAAAATCCTGTGTCACAAACCTACTAGAGTTTTATAACAAGGTGACAGAAGTAAGACAAGAGAGAGAGGGGTGGATCGACTCCATTTTTTTGGACTGCAAGAAGGCCTTCGACACAGTTCCTCACAAGAGGTTACTGCAAAGCTAGAGGATCAGGCACACATAACAGGAAAGGCACTGCAATGTATCAGAGAATACCTGACAGGGAGGCAACAACGAGTCATGGTACGTGACGAGGTGTCAGAGTGGGCGCCTGTGACAAGCGGGGTTCCACAGGGGTCAGTCCTAGGACCTGTGCTGTCCTTGGTATATGTGAACGACATAACGGAAGGGATAGACTCAGAAGTGTCCTTGTTTGCAGATGATGTGAAGTTAATGAGAAGAATCAAATCGGATGAGGATCAGGCAGGACTACAAAGAGAACTGGACAGGCTACAAGCCTGGTCCAGCAACTGGCTCCTTGAGTTTAACCCTGCCAAATGCAAAGTCATGAAGATTGGGGAAGGGCAAAGAAGACTGCAGACACAATATAGTTCAGATGGCCAAAGACTGCAAACCTCACTCAAGGAAAAAGATCAGGGGGTGAGTATAACACCGAGCATATCTGCTGAGGCGCACATCAATCAGATAACTGCTGCAGCATACGGGCGTCTGGCAAACCTACGGATAGCGTTCCGATACCTCAGTAAGGATTCGTTCAAGACTCTGTATACCATTTACGTCAGGCCCATACTGGAGAATGCAGCACCAGTTTGGAATCCACACCTAGTCAAACACGTCAAGAAATTAGAGAAAGTGCAAAGGTTTGCAACAAGACTAGTCCCAGAGCTACGGGGATTGTCCTACGAAGAAAGGTTGAGGGAAATCGGCCTGACGACACTGGAGGACAGGAGGGTCAGGGGAGACATGATAACGATATAAAATACTGCGCGGAATAGACAAGGTGGACAAAGACGGGATGTTCCATAGAAGGGACACAGACACAAGATGTCACAATTAGAAGTTGAAGACTCAGATGAATCAAAGGGATGTTAGGAAGTATTTCTTCAGTCATAGAGTAGTCAGGCCGTGGAATAGCCTAGAAAGAGACGTAGTGGAGGTGGGAACCATACATAGTTTTAAGGCGAGGTATGATAAAGCTCATGGGGCAGGGAGAGAGAGGACCTAGTAGCACTCAGCGAAGAGTCGGGGCCAGGAGCTATGAATCGACCGCTTCAACCACAAATAGGTGAGTACAAATAGGTGCGTACACACACACACACACACACACACACACACACACACACAATCACATACACACACACACACACACACAATACATAGTAGAGCTGCAAGTGGAGAGAATAACAGGAGTTGAATGGGAAAAGCCTGACTATAAAAGAGGGGACTACATAGGGTTGAAGAACTTCCTGCGGGAGGTCCAGTGGGACAGAGAACTGGCAGGAAAGCCAGTAAATGAAATGATGGAATATGTAACAACAAAATGCAATGAGGCAGTGGAAAGGTTTATTCCCAAGGGCAACAGTAACAATGGGAAGACCAGAACGAGCCCCTGGTTTACCCGACGGTGTAAGGAGGCAAAAACAAAGTGCAACAGAGAATGGAAAAAGTACAGAAGGCAGAGAACACACGAAAATAGGGAGATCAGTCGCAGAGCCAGGAATGAGTACGCACAGGTAAGGAGGGAGGCCCAGCGACAGTATGAAAATGACATAGCATCGAGAATCAAGACTGACCCGAAACTGTTGTATAGCCACATCAGGAGGAAGACAACAGTCAAAGACCAGGTGATCAGATTAAGGACAGAAGGTGGAGAACTCACAAGAAATGATCAGGAGGTATGTGAGGAGCTGAACAGGAGATTTAAGGAAGTTTTTACAGTAGAGACAGGAAGGGCTGTGGGAAGACAGCACAGAAGGGAACATCAAGAGGGAATATACCAACAAGTGTTGGATGACATACGAACAACTGAGGAGGAGGTGAAGAAGCTCTTAAGTGACCTTGACACCTCAAAGGCGATGGGACCGGACAACATCTCCCCATGGGTCCTTAAAGAAGGAGCAGAGATGCTGTGCGTGCCTCTAACCACAATCTTCAACACATCCCTTGAAACTGGGCAACTACCTGAGAAATGGAAGACAGCTAATGTAGTCTCCATATTTAAGAAAGGAAACAGAAAAGAGGCACTATACTACAGACCTGTGTCTCTAACATGCATTGTGTGCAAAGTCATGGAGAAGATTATCAGGAGGAGAGTGGTCGAACACCTGGAAAGGAACAAGATTATAAATGAAAACCAGCATGGGTTCGTGGAAGGCAAATCCTGTATCACAAACCTCCTGGAGTTTTATGACAAGGTAACAGAAGTAAGACACGAGAGAGAGGGGTGGGTAGATTGCGTTTTCCTAGACTGCAGGAAGGCCTTTGACACAGTTCCCCACAAAAGATTAGTGCAGAAGCTGGA
>NC_091348.1:12068449-12072549 GCF_038502225.1 Cherax quadricarinatus
GATGAGTCCTGGTAGTGGTAGTGTAGTACCATCACTGATGAGTCCTAATGGTGGTAGCGTAGCACCACCACTGTGATGAATCCTGGTGGTGATAATGCAGCACCACCACTGATGAATGTTGGTGGTGGTGGTAGTGTAGCACCACCACTGATATGTCCTGGTGGTGCTTGTGTAGCACCACCACTGATGAGTCCTGGTGGTAGTGGTAGTGTAGCACCACCACTGATGAGTCCTTGTGGTGGTAGTGTAGCACCACCACTGATGAGTCCTCGTAGTGGTAGTGTAGCACCACCACTGATGTGTCCTTGTGGTGGTAGTGTAGCACCACCACTGATGAGCCCTGGTGGTGGCGGTAGTGTAGCACCACCAGTGATGAGCCCTTGTGGTGGTAGTGTAGCACCACCACTGATGAGTTCTAGTGGTGGAGTTAGTGTTGCACCACCACTGATGAGTCCTCGTGGTGTTGGTAGTGTAGCACCACCACTGATGAGTCCTGGTGGTGCTAGTGTAGCACGACCACCACTGTTGAGTCCTGGTAGTAGTGGTAGTGTAGCACCACCACTGATGTGTCCTTGTGGTGGTAGTGTACCACCACCACTAATGAGTCTTGGTGGTGGAGGTAGTGTAGCACAACAACTGATGAGTCCTGGTGGTGGAGGTAGTGTAGCACCACCACTGATGAGTCCTGGTGGTGGAGGTAGTGTAGCACCAACACTGATGTTTCCTGGTGGTGGAGGTAGTGTAGCACCACCACTGATGAGTCCTGGTGGTGGAGGTAGTGTAGCACGACTACTGATGAGTCCTGGTGGTGGTGGTAGTGTAGCACCACTACTGATGAGTCCTGGCAGTGGTAGTGTAGTACCACCACTGATGAGTCCTAATGGTGGTAGTGTAGCACCACCACTGTGATGAGTTCTGGTGGTGATAATGCAGCACCACCACTGATGAATCCTGGTGGTGGTGGTAGCGTAGCACCACCACTGATATGTCCTTGTGGTGGTAGTGTAGCACCACCTCTAATGAGTCTTGGTGGTGGAGGTAGTGTAGCACCACCACTAATGAGTCCTGATGGTGGCTGTGTAGCACCACCTCTGATAAGTCTTGATGGTGGTAGGGTAGCATCACCACTGATCATTCCTGGTGGTGGTAGTGTAGCACCACCACTGATGAGTCCTGGTAGTGGTAGTGTAGCACAAACACTGATGAATCCTAATGATGGTAATGTAGCACCACCACTCTGATGAGTCCTGGTGGTGGTAGTGTAGCACCACCACTGATAAGTCATGATGGTGGTGGTGGTAGTGTAGCACCATCACTGATATGTCCTGGTGGTGGTAGTGTAGCACCACCACTGATGAGTCCTGATGGTGGTGGTGGTAGTGTAGCACCACCACTGATGAGTCCTGGTAGTGGTAGTGTAGCACCACCACTGATGAGTCCTAGTGGTGGTAGTGTAGCACCATCACTGATATGTCCTGGTGGTGGTAGTGTAGCACCACCACTGATGAGTCCTGATTTTGGTAGGGTAGCACCACCACTGATGAGTCCTGATGGTGGTGGTGGTAGTGTAGCACCACCACTGATGAATCCTGGTAGTGGTAGTGTAGCACCATCACTGATATGTCCTGGTGGTGGTAGTGTAGCACCACCACTGATGAGTCCTGATTTTGGTAGGGTAGCACCACCACTGATGAGTCCTGATAGTGGTGGTGGTAGTGTAGCACCACCACTGATGAGTCCTGGTAGTGGTAGTGTAGCACCATCACTGATATGTCCTGGTGGTGGTAGTGTAGCACCACCACTGATGAGTCCTGATTTTGGTAGGGTAGCACCACCACTGACGAATCCTGGTGGTGGTGGTACTGTAGCACCACCACTGATGAGTCCTGGTAGTGGTAGTGTAGCACCTACACTGATGAGTCCTAGTGGTGGTAGTGTAGCACCATCACTGATATGTCCTGGTGGTGGTAGTGTAGCACCACCACTGATGAGTGCTGATTTTGGTAGGGTAGCACCACCACTGATGAGTCCTGATGGTGGTGGTGGTAGTGTAGCACCACCACTGATGAGTCCTGGTAGTTGTAGTGTAGCACCATCACTGATATGTCCTGGTGGTGGTAGTGTAGCACCACCACTGATGAGTAATGATTTTGGTAGGGTAGCACCACCACTGATGAATCCTGGTGGTGGTGGTAGTGTAGCACCACCACTGATGAGGCCTGGTAGTGGTAGTGTAGCACCATCACTGATATGTCCTTGTGGTGGTAGTGTAGCACCACCACTGATGAGTCCTGATTTTGGTAGTGTAGCACCACCACTGATGAGTCCTGGTTGTGGTAGTGTAGCACCACCACTAATGAGTCCTGGTGGTGGTGTAAGTGTTGCACCACCACTGATGAGTCCTGGTGGTGGTGGTAGTGTAGAACCACTACTGATGAGTCCTGGTGGTGCTTGTGTAGCACCACCACTGTTGAGTCCTGGTGGTAGTGGTAGTGTAGCTCCACCACTGATGTGTCCTTTTGGTGCTAGTGTAGCAGCACCACTGATGAGTCCTTGTGGTGGTAGTGTAGCACCACCATTGATGAGTCCTGGTAGTGGTAGTGTAGCACCACCACTGATGAGTCCTGGTGATAGTGCTAGTGTAGCACAACCACTGATTAGTTCTGGTGGTGCTAGTGTAGCACTACCACTTTTGAGTCCTGGTGGTAGTGGTAGTGTAGCACCACCACTGATGTGTCCTTGTGGTGGTAGTGTAGCACCACCACTGATGAGTCCTGGTGGTGGCGGTAGTGTAACACCACCACTGATGAGTCCTTGTGGTGGTAGTGTAGCACCACCACTGATGAGTTCTGGTGGTGGAGGTAGTGTTGCACCACCACTGATGAGTCCTGGTGGTGTTGGTAGTGTAGCACCACCACTGATGAGTCCTGGTGGTGCTAGTGTAGCACGACCACCACTGTTGAGTCCTGGTGGTAGTGGTAGTGTAGCACCACCACTGATGAGTCCTTGTGGTGGTAGTGTAGCACCACCACCACTGATGAGTCTTGGTGGTGGAGGTAGTGTAGCACCACCACTGTTGAGTCCTGGTGGTAGTGGTAGTGTAGCACCACCGCTGATGTGTCCTTGTGGTGGTAGTGTAGCACCACCACTGATGAGTCCTGGTGGTGGAGGTAGTGTAGCACCACCACTTATGAGTCCTGGTGGTGGAGGTAGTGTAGCACCACCACTGATGAGTCCTGGTGGTGAAGGTAGTGTAGCACCGCCACTAATAGTCCTTGTGGAGAAGGTACTGTAGCACCACCACTGATGTGTCCTGGTGGTGGTAATGTAGCACCATGGAAATATAAACACATATGCAGTATAATGTGATTCTTTACTGACAACGTTTCGCCAAAACAGTGGGCTTTTTCAAGTCACAAACAGATCTACCTGGGGTGGAAGGTACGCCAGTATTTATAGCCAGGTTCAGAATCCTGAGTCAGGTGGAGAATGCTGCACCTGACCACAGCATTCTGAACCTGACTATAAATACTCGCGTACCTTCCACCCCAGGTAGATCTGTTTGTGATTTGAAAAAGCCCACTGTGTGGGCGAAACGTTGTCAATAAAGGATCACATTATACTGTATATGTGTTTATATTTGCATTGTGTTGGTATGTTATACCATTAACTTCCACAGTGTAGCACCACCACTGATGAGTTTTAGTGGTGCTAGTGCAGCACCACCACACCTTTATCCAAGAGGCGATAACAATGATTATTTTCGTAAATAAAGAAAAAGTATATTGCAAAATAAATTTTCTCATCTACTTTGTACAATATACTGAAATACATATAAATCATTTTTAAACTTTGGGTAGAAAAACACGACATTTATTACAAATCACATTTTAATATTATATAAACTAGGGCATATTACAATAATATTATTTCACAAGCCAAGAATATAAAGAGTTAATAATATATTACTGCAAATTAAAGGTTAAATTTATCATGTTAGAATATATCACGACAACTGCCAGAGTTGAAAATCTAGTGACTGCTTAATAATTTTTCCAGGGCTCTAACACACACACACATACACACATACATACAAAACC
>NC_091348.1:12072649-12082649 GCF_038502225.1 Cherax quadricarinatus
CCAGTAGGACTCCAGGAAATCAGAGCAGGGGGGTGCACCAGCAAGTGCTGGATGAGGTACATATAACCAAGGAGGAGGTGAAGAAGCTGCTATGCGAACTTGACACCTCAAAGGCGGTGGGACCAGACAACATCTCTCCGTGGGTCCTTAAAGAGGGAGCAGAGATATTGTGTGTACCGTTAACAAAGATCTTCAACACATCATTTGAAACTGGGCAACTCCCTGAGGTATGGAAGATGGCAAATGTAGTCCCAATTTTTAAAAAGGGAGACAGACATGAGGCACTAAACTACAGACCTGTATCACTAACGTGTATAGTATGCAAGGTCATGGAGAAGATCATCAGGAGGAGAGTGGTGGAGCACCTGGAAAGAAACAAATGTACAATTGACAACCAGCATGGTTTCAGGGAGGGAAAATCATGTGTCACAAACCTACTAGAGTTTTATGACAAGGTGACAGAAGTAAGACAAGAGAGAGAGGGGTGGATCGACTGCATTTTTTTGGACTGCAAGAAGGCCTTCGACACAGTTCCTCACAAGAGGTTACTGCAAAAGCTAGAGGATCAGGCACACATAACAGGAAAGGCACTGCAATGGATCAGAGAATACCTGACAGGGAGGCAACAACGAGTCATGGTACGTGACGAGGTGTCAGAGTGGGCGCCTGTGACAAGCGGGGTTCCACAGGGGTCAGTCCTAGGACCTGTGCTGTTCTTGGTATATGTGAATGACATAACGGAAGGGATAGACTCAGAAGTGTCCTTGTTTGCAGATGATGCGAAGTTAATGAGAAGAATCAAATCGGATGAGGATCAGGCAGGACTACAAAGAGACCTGGACAGGTTACAAGCCTGGTCCAGCAACTGGCTCCTTGAGTTTATCCCTGCCAAATGCAAAGTCATGAAGATTGGGGAAGGGCAAAGAAGACCGCAGACACAATATAGTTTAGACTGCCAAAGTCTGCAAACCTCACTCAAGGAAAAAGATCTGGGGGTGAGTATAACACCGAGCATATCTCCCGAGGCGCACATCAATCAGATAACTGCTGCTGCATACGGGCGTCTGGCAAACCTACGGATAGCGTTCCGATACCTCAGTAAAGATTCGTTCAAGACTCTGTATACCATTTACGTCAGGCCCATGCTGGAGTATGCAGCACCAGTTTGGAATCCACACCTAGTCAAGCACGTGAAGAAATTAGAGAAAGTGCAAAGGTTTGCAACAGGACTAGTCCCAGAGCTATGGGGATTGTCCTACGAAGAAAGGTTGAGGGAAATCAGCCTGACGACACTGGAGGCAAGGAGGGTCAGGGAAGACATGATAACGACATATAAAATACTGCGCGGAATATACGAGGTGGACAAAGACGGGATGTTCCAGAGATGGGACACAGACACAAGAGGTCACAATTGGAAGTTGAAGACTCAGGTGAATCAAAGGGATGTTAGGAAGTATTTCTTCAGTCATAGAGTAGTCAAGCCGTGGAATAGCCTAGAAAGTGAAGTAGTGGAGGCGGGAACCATACATAGTTTTAAGGCGAGGTATGATAAAGCTCATGGAGCAGGGAGAGAGAGGACCTAGTAGCAATCAGTGAAGAGGCGGGGCCAGGAGCTGTGAATCGACCCCTGCAACCACAAATAGGTGAGTAAATAGGCGAGTACACACACACACACACACACACACACACACACACACACACACACACACACACACACACACACACACACACACACACACACACACACACACACACACACACACACACACACAAACTTCATGGAAGGAAATGCAAACTTCATCCCAAGAGACTCGATCTAACAAGAAAATTACAATGGTCGCTGCTGTAACCTGGCTAATGTCTCCGATTCCAAGTTATATTGTGATGAACTGTGATGCTTGGATGCTAACATACATTATTTCACGAATGTTGTGATACAAAATGTTAAGTTAAGATGTGTGGATGTTAGTACATATTTCAAGTGACCCATGAAAAATGTGGGTCATTATGTAATGTTTACTTTACCCTCAATGTTTATATGTAACGTATACTTGTTAAAAAATGTTTAGATGGATTGTGTTCTTACTGAACATTACTTAGTTCACTATGAACATTAACAATCATATCTTAACTTCCGTTAAGATATAACTGCTAAGTAAATTATTGATCATTTCTACAGTCTTTATATTACGCCTATGTAATATATCGATAAACTAGATGGCTAAACGTCTACAGATGCTGATACCGTGATGCTACACATGTGTGTAATTCACCAAACTAAGGAAAACTAATACATTTTGTATTACAGATTTCACAAGAGCTGAATAACGGACTAACACACGGACACTCATTAACACGCAAAAAAAAAGTTTGCAAATAAACTCATACACATAACTGCAAAAAAAAAAAAAAAAAAACATGTATTTATTAGAACTACGTAGTGCAACAAAAACAGAGATCTTCAGTTTTCATTGATTAGCCTCACCTTGGTGGTCGAGTTGGTGGTTGTAACTATAAGACGCAGACTTCTGTATGTTCCCTCCTGTAATTGCACCCACCTGGACAGTCTTGATCTTAGACCAGCTAGACAAGGCCAGGTTCCCATCCAGCAAATGACCTTAGACCAGCTAGACAAGGCCAGGGTCCCATCCAGCAAGTGATCTTAGACCACCTAGACAAGGCCAGGTTCCCATCCAGCAAGGAATCTTAGACCACCTAGACAAGGCCAGGGTCCCATCCAGCAAGTGATCTTAGACCAGCTAGACAAGGCCAGGTTCCCATCCAGCAAATGATCTTAGTGATGAATGGTTTTGAAAACCGACAAGTTGGAGAACTGAGACACTTATGCAACATAAGGGAATCTTTACCGTGGAAACGTTTCGCCACACAGTGGCTTCATCAGTCCAATACAAATCAGAAGGGTGAAAGGAGAGTATATAAGCCACTTCTACGGCCCTATGCTGTACTTTCTACAAGATTGATGGACTGAACACATCGACTCCAGGCTGAGGGACTGATTACCTCAAACTTCTCCTCTCCTTTCACCCTTCTGATTTGTATTGGACTGATGAAGCCAATTTGTGGCGAAACGTTTCCTCAATAAAGATTCCCATATGTTGTATAAGTGTCTCAATTCTTCGAATGATCTTAGACCAGCTAGACAAGGCCAGGTTCCCATCCAGCAAGTGATCTTAGACCAGCTAGACAAGGCCAGGGTCCCATCCAGCAAGTGGTCTTAGACCAGTTAGACAAGGCCAGGTTCCCATCCAGCAGTGATCTTAGACCAGCTAGACAAAGCCAGGTTCCCATCCAGTAAGGTCACTTAATGGGGAAGATGTCACTGGGGAAGGGATGACACTTGAAGGGACACAGGTGGACTTCCGGAGACATAGATCCGAGGAAAAGGGAACGAACGCGCCCACTTTGGGAAGTGAGGTAGATCTTAGGGAAGTAAGGGGAGACATCCGGAAACCCACGGATGGATTTCAAGCCACATGAATCTTTGGAGGCAAGGATTGTGGTTAAGGTTGACCTTGGGTAAATAGGAAAGGGAGAATATCCTGGACACATGATTTTGGGGAAAGCATCAGAAATGCAGTAAGAGGGTGGATGGACCTTAAAGACGAACCACTGGCCTCCTGATGGCAGTGCCTGGTAACTTAGAGTTCACTATTAGTCCGACAGTTGTCACAAACTTTTGACAGGTCCTGACAACGGTGACTGTTTTACGAAATATTTATTTACTAAATAAATGCATTTTGGAGGGGGGAAAAAAAAACTCTTACATAACACGATAAGAAATCCTGTACCATCTGGAATATAAAGTGAATCGGTCATTAAAGATGGAAGCCGTTCAAGAGATGGTCGCTCACATAAGTTAATGTGATTTTAGGATGGAAAACTGTGAAACTAGACGCCAAAATAAACTGAAGTGCATATACCAAAGTGAGGATGGTATAAAAGTCTGAGGAACATGCAAATTATTATTATTATTATTATTATTATTATTATTATTATTATTATTATTATTATTATTTTAATTATTATTATTATTATTATTATTATTATTATTATTATTATTATTATTATTATTATTATTATTATTATTATTATTAAACAATATTCGGGACCAGTTGTGAGTGTGGGGGAAGTTCGTGAGGCAGTAGGTAAAATGAAAGGGGGTAAGGCAGCCGGGATTGATGGGATAAAGATAGAAATGTTAAAAGCAGGTGGGGATATAGTTTTGGAGTGGTTGGTGCAATTATTTAATAAATGTTTGGAAGAGGGTAAGGTACCTAGGGTTTGGCAGAGAGCATGCATAGTTCCTTTGTATAAAGGCAAAGGGGATAAAAGAGAGTGCAAAAATTATAGAAGGATAAGTCTGTTGAGTATACCTGGTAAAGTGTATGGTAGAGTTATTATTGAAAGAATTAAGAGTAAGACTGAGAATAGGATAGCAGATGAACAAGGAGGCTTTAGGAAAGGTAGGGGATGTGTGGACCAGGTGTTTACAGTGAAACATATAAGTGAACAGTATTTAGATAAGGCTAAAGAGGTCTTTGTGGCATTTATGGATTTGGAAAAGGCGTATGACAGGGTGGATAGGGGGGCAATGTGGCAGATGTTGCAGGTGTATGGTGTAGGAGGTAGGTTACTGAAAGCAGTGAAGAGTTTTTATGAGGATAGTGAGGCTCAAGTTAGAGTATGTAGGAAAGAGGGAAATTATTTCCCAGTAAAAGTAGGCCTTAGACAAGGATGTGTGATGTCACCGTGGTTGTTTAATATATTTATAGATGGAGTTGTAAGAGAAGTAAATGCGAGGGTCTTGGCAAGAGGTGTGGAGTTAAAAGATAAAGAATCACACATAAAGTGGGAGTTGTCACAGTTGCTCTTTGCTGATGACACTGTGCTCTTGGGAGATTCTGAAGAGAAGTTGCAGAGATTGGTGGATGAATTTGGTAGGGTGTGCAAAAGAAGAAAATTAAAAGTGAATACAGGAAAGAGTAAGGTTATGAGGATAACAAAAAGATTAGGTGATGAAAGATTGGATATCAGATTGGAGGGAGAGAGTATGGAGGAGGTGAATGTATTCAGATATTTGGGAGTGGACGTGTCAGCGGATGGGTCTATGAAAGATGAGGTGAATCATAGAATTGATGAGGGGAAAAGGGTGAGCGGTGCACTTAGGAGTCTGTGGAGACAAAGAACTTTGTCCTTGGAGGCAAAGAGGGGAATGTATGAGAGTATAGTTTTACCAACGCTCTTATATGGGTGTGAAGCATGGGTGATGAATGTTGCAGCGAGGAGAAGGCTGGAGGCAGTGGAGATGTCATGTCTGAGGGCAATGTGTGGTGTGAATATAATGCAGAGAATTCGTAGTTTGGAAGTTTGGAGGAGGTGCGGGATTACCAAAACTGTTGTCCAGAGGGCTGAAGAAGGGTTGTTGAGGTGGTTCGGACATGTAGAGAGAATGGAGCGAAACAGAGTGACTTTAAGAGTGTATCAGTCTGTAGTGGAAGGAAGGCGGGGTAGGGGTCGGCCTAGGAAAGGTTGGAGGGAGGGGGTAAAGGAGGTTTTGTGTGCGAGGGGCTTGGACTTCCAGCAGGTATGCATGAGCGTGTTTGATAGGAGTGAATGGAGACAAATGGTTTTTAATACTTGACGTGCTGTTGGAGTGTGAGCAAAGTAACATTTATGAAGGGGTTCAGGGAAACCGGCAGGCCGGATTTGAGTCCTGGAGATGGGAAGTACGGTGCCTGCACTCTGAAGGAGGGGTGTTAATGTTGCAGTTTAAAAACTGTAGTGTAAAGCACCCTTCTGGCAAGACAGTGATGGAGTGAATGATGGTGAAAGTTTTTCTTTTTCGGGCCACCCTGCCTTGGTGGGAATCGGTCAGTGTGATAAAAAAAAAAAAAAAATAAACTCGTAGGAATCCTACAGCACCAGTGGAATGAAAGGCAATTTCACTCCAAGACAAGAGGGTGGCGGCTCCAATTCCCTGGATCAAGAGGCCTTCAGAGGCAGATCCCACGAAGGGTCATGAACACTCTGTTCTGATACAAAGAGTAAGGGAAAAAGTGTATTAAAAAAAAAATAAGGCTTAAGCCCCAGTGGCTTCCCACTTTTTTTCTTATTTTACTGGCAGCAGCCGTCGTAATTGACTCAGGCTTATACTGCGTCCTGTAATCCCCTTCCAGGATTTATTTTCGAATGGATTCTTTACGAGTGGTCTTTTCCCTAAAATTTCGAAAATTTGAAGCTATTTGCGGGGCGGGTACGGTATTTGGAGTAACGTTTCTGACTAGAGATTTGACCAATCGTACTTTTTTTTTTCTGCTTGAAAATTACGAATAATCTAAAATTTTGCGTGAGGAACAATTGAAATTTCTACAACCTGAGTTGGTTTTGGTTATAAAAAAAATGAAAAAAACTTTGGTTTTGTCTCACGTAAACAAGACATTTGTAAATGGACTCCTGTGTTCCTTCGGTCTTAGTCAGGCCTTGATACGTATCTGCACTGCTTCCTCCCGAGGAAAACACCGCGACAGTCCGTTTCCTTCCCACCCGGCCAGCTGTAACAGCCTGGTTGATCAGGCCCTGATCTACGGGGAGGCCCGGTCATGGACCGGGCCGCGGGGGCGTCGATCCCCCGAATTCCCTCCAGATAGACTCCAGGTAGACGCAGGCAGTAGTACGTCACCCCCAGCCAATCGCGTTTCGGGTCACCCCAGGCATCTTCACGCGGCTCCCAAGCAGTAGTTTGTGCCCCTTCAGGTGGTTCACGCCCCCCCTCTCCCTGGGAGAGGCGCCCCCCAGTTAGAAGGACGTTGGTACAAGTTAAATCAATAGAATTATTCACATTTAAATTAAATCTAACTATGAAGGGGTAAGATACATGTGAAAGATACAGTGTAATTTGTAAGACAGTGGTGAAATATACAATGTAACTTGTAAGACACTGGTGAAATATACAATGTAACTTGTAAGATACTGGTGAAATATAGAATGTAACTTGTAAGATGCTGGTGAAATATACAATGTAACTTGTAAGATACTGGTGAAAGATACAGTGTAACTTGATGATAAATTAGACACATGTGCAACTCTTGGGTATCTTTATTGAGGAAACGTTTCGCCACACAGTGGCTTCATCAGTCCATACAAAGGAGAATCTTGAAGAACAGGAGGAGAATGAGGTAATCAGTCCCTCAACCTTGAGTCGATGTGGTCAGTCCATCAATCTTGAATAGAATACGGCATATGTGCGGAGAAGGAGCTTATAAACCGTAGGCAGGAGAGGTGCAGCAGTCGTAGGTGGTGTCACATTTGTTCAATGTGGAAGTAGGTCGTGCCCAAGAATTAGGCAAGCGAAGAATTCCCAAGTATTAAGATCCCAAGAAGTTGCAGTGTCTGACAGGTTTGTAGATGAATGGTTCAGAGAACCATTCATGGTTCTCTGAACCATTCATCTACAGTGTAACTTGTAAGACACTGGTGAAAGTTACAGTGTAACTTGTCAATTAGCACTGCCGTAGACTGGCTTGCAGCAAGAAGTCTGTAGTAATGTATTCAATAGTCTTCAGGTAAAGATGTATACACTGAGAGGCGTATGTCTTTCAGTGTACATACGCTGTGAATTTACTTTGATTTATTCTTTAGGGTTAAAATTATCCTGGTATGGTGGTGAACAGGTGACATGAAGCCTTTATGACCATCGTGTAATCGATATTCACCCAACTATCCAACCAAAAGCCTTCAACTTAAGTTTAATTAAATAAAGATAGCACAGTCTTATCTAGGACGCAAAATTAGCATTGTCGATTCGAAGGATATATTTATATTATTTTCGTTATAATATTCTTTGGCAAACGTTAAATCTGTAGGGGGTCTCACAGCTCTTTGGGAATGGGGAGTTAGTAGGTTAGTTCCAAGGAAGGGGAAGATAGCTCAGTGTTCTTTGATCAAGAGCCCAAGAAATTAGACAGGACATGGGTCAGTGGAAGATTCTCACAGCCTTTTGGAAAACTCATAGATA
Organism: Cherax quadricarinatus; assembly: GCF_038502225.1. Lineage (NCBI taxonomy): Eukaryota > Metazoa > Arthropoda > Malacostraca > Decapoda > Parastacidae > Cherax > Cherax quadricarinatus. Next base: position 12,080,685 of record NC_091348.1, read on the forward strand.
CCATTATTGAAGACAAGATCGTAACATTTTGTGCAAAACAGTTCTAGCTAAAACAGCAACACTGCTTTCACAACTAAAAACTCTTAAAAAAAATTATAATTTTTCAATGACATACGAAGACTGGAACACAAAATATCCCAGACATGTAGTTTACCAAGATTTCTCAATCTTCAAAAAATTTCCGCATTAAAAAAAGTATCGCGAACAAATTTCAGGCCTCAATGAATGATTGAATCACGAATAAGAAACACTGATTGTTTCTTTATATGAGGAAGTATCTGAGTGACTGAACGAAATAAGTGAAGTTCCTCAGGAATGGGGCCTCGGTCCAGTCCTATTCGTAAATGATGCATAAATGATATTGAAATGGGAAGAACAAGATAAATTGTAAATTTGCTTATGATATTCACTATAAAGGTATATAATTATATGAGATACACTCAGTATTGTAAGAAGATATAAAGGCTCTGATATACAACCTGTATTGGCGCTGTTTCGTCAACTCTGTGGGCTTTATCAAGCCACAAACTGAGAAACCTGGAAAGGGTGAGCAAAAAAATAAAGGTCTGTAGCGAGTAGCAGTAAGGAGACGAACGAGTGAGGTGCGAGTCAGACAACGAACGAGCGAGGTGAGAGTCAGCTCACATTAATTACCAAACTTCCTAATTTTCTGGCAAGAGGTTGAGCTTGAGTGTAGAAACTGGTACTCTGGTTGAAGTTCTTAGAGACACTGATGAGTACTGCTTCAAATACCCTTCTTATCTGGATGTTAGTACTCTTTGGCAATTAGTAATTGTGGCATATTGGTGCTTTGAAATTCGTTTCGTAATCTCAAGATGTCAGTCCCTCGTAAATCTTGTCACAATTCTAACAGAGGACGTTACAGTATTATAGATGAATGGTTCAGAGAACCGACACGTTGATAAATTAGACACATGTGCAACTCTTGGGTATCTTTATTGAGGAAACGTTTCGCCACGTCGACTCAAGGCTGAGGGACTGATTACCTCTAACTCCTCCTGTTCTTCACTATTCTCCTTTGTATGGAATAATGAAGCCACTGTGTGGCGAAACGTTCCCTCAATAAAGATACCCAAGAGTTGCACATGTGTCTAATTTATCGACGTTACAGCAGTTGAATTATGTAGGTAGTGTTTGTGTCTGGTGATGCCCTTGTTGGAAACAGAAGCAGCGGTGGCTATGTTGACTTTGTTGTTGGCGAAAATCTCGGAAGAAGTGTTTGGTCATCAAGTTGTTTGGGAGGACTACGTATCTTTTTCGGTAGCGTCGAGTCTGGGCGAGTGATGTTATGGGTAAGTCGTCTGTAATCTCTGGTGAAAAGACAACGGTCGTGAAGTTTAGGGAAGCCTTGTTTGAAGAAAGAACATTCCTCTTCAAGAAATTCTCGACTGAAGATGCGGAGACCTCCCTGGAAAAAATAAATCTTATGAAAACAGTATCTAGACCAGGTGTTGTGGTGTGAGAGAAAGTCAAGAAGATCGTCTTGTAAAGTAAAAGGACACAAGTGCAACTAATTTGACATTTTTATTGTGGCAACGTTTCGCTCTCCAGGAGCTTTGTCAAGCCGGTAACGGCTTGACAAAGCTCCTGGAGAGCGAAACGTTGCCACAATAAAATGTCACATTAGTTGCACCTGTTTACATTTCCCTAACAGGTTAAGGATCTTCCACAATAAACGTTTGCCAGGACTGCGTTTACAAGGGCGAACCCGTTTATACTTAGACGACGGTGTGTGTGTGTGTGTGTGTCGGAAGAGCGAGTCTTTGAAGGAGAAACAATTGAAAATTGACATACTGTTCAACGAATTCTACGACGTCGTAACCAGGAACGGGTAAACGACGTCGTTACCAGGAATAGGTAAATCATAGGAGACAACCATTTTTCCAGTGTAGGAGATCAATGGCTTGTGAAATGGATATCATGGTGCAGAGCGATATCACGACC
>NC_091348.1:12087649-12090149 GCF_038502225.1 Cherax quadricarinatus
GTAGAAGAGCCAGAAACGAGTATGCGCAGATAAGGAGGGAGGCCCAGCGACAGTATGAAAACGACATAGCATCGAAAGTCAAATCTGACCCGAAACTGCTGTATAGCCACATTAGGAGGAAGACAACAGTCAAGGACCAGGTGATAAGGCTGAGGAAAGAAGGTGGAGAACTCACAAGAAACGATCAAGAGGTATGTGAGGAGCTCAACACGAGATTTAAGGAAGTATTTACAGTAGAGACAGGAAGGACTCTGGGGGGACAGACCAGATGGGGACACCAACAAGGAATACACCAACAAGTGTTGGACGACATACATACAGATGAGGAGGAGGTGAAGAAACTGCTAAGGGACATCGATACCTCAAAGGCAATGGGACCGGACAACATCTCTCCGTGGGTCCTTAGAGAGGGAGCAGATATGTTGTGCGTACCACTTACCACAATCTTCAACACATCCCTGGAAACTGGGCAACTACCTGAGGTATGGAAGACGGCAAATGTAGTTCCCATTTTCAAAAAAGGAGACAGAAAAGAGGCACTAAACTATAGACCTGTGTCATTGACGTGTATAGTATGCAAAATTATGGATAAGATTATCAGGAGGAGAGTGGTGGAGCACCTGGAACGGAACAGGAGTATAAATGCCAACCAGCACGGATTCACGGAAGGCAAATCCTGTGTCACAAACCTTCTGGAGTTTTATGATAAAATAACAGAAGTAAGACAAGAGAGAGAGGGGTGGGTTGATTGCATCTTCTTGGACTGCAAGAAGGCCTTTGACACAGTTCCTCACAAGAGATTAGTGCAGAAGCTAGAGCATCAGGCGCATATAACAGGAAGGGCACTGCAATGGATCAGAGAATACCTGACAGGGAGGCAACAACGAGTCATGGTACGTAATGATGTATCACAGTGGGCACCTGTGACGAGCGGGGTCCCACAGGGGTCGGTCCTAGGACCAGTGTTATTTTTGGTATATGTGAACGACATGACGGAAGGGTTAGACTCAGAAGTGTCCCTGTTTGCAGATGATGTGAAGTTAATGAGGAGAATTAAATCTGATGAGGACCAGGCAGGACTTCAAAGAGACCTGGACAGACTGGACACCTGGTCCAGCAAATGGCTTCTCGAATTTAATCCTGCCAAATGCAAAGTCATGAAGATAGGGGAAGGGCACAGAAGACCACAGACAGAGTATAGGCTAGGTGGCCAAAGACTGCAAACCACACTCAAGGAGAAAGATCTTGGGGTGAGTATAACACCGAGCATGTCTCCGGAAGCACACATCAATCAGATAACTGCTGCAGCATATGGGCGCCTGGCAAACCTGAGAACAGCATTCCGATACCTTAGTAAGGAATCATTCAAGACACTGTACACCGTGTATGTCAGGCCCATACTGGAGTATGCAGCACCTGTTTGGAACCCGCACTTGATAAAGCACGTCAAGAAACTAGAGAAAGTACAAAGGTTTGCAACAAGGTTAGTTCCAGAGCTAAGGGGAATGTCCTATGAAGAAAGATTAAGGGAAATCGGCCTGACGACACTGGAGGACAGGAGGGTCAGGGGAGACATGATAACGACATATAAAATACTGCGTGGAATAGACAAGGTGGACAAAGACAGGATGTTCCAGGGAGGGGACACAGAAACAAGAGGCCACAATTGGAAGTTGAAGACACAAATGAGTCAGAGAGATAGTAGGAAGTATTTCTTCAGTCATAGAGTTGTAAGGCAGTGGAATAGCCTAGAAAATGACGTAGTGGAGGCAGGAACCATACACAGTTTTAAGACGAGGTTTGACAAAGCTCATGGAGCGGGGAGAGAGAGGGCCTAGTAGCAACCGGTGAAGAGGCGGGGCCAGGAGCTAGGACTCGACCCCTGCAACCACAAATAGGTGAGTACAAATAGGTGAGTACATATACACACACACACACATTCACACAAATACACACATACACACACACACATACACACACACATACACACACACACATACACACACACATACACACACACATACACGCACACACATGTACACACATACATACACACACACACACATACACACACACACATACACACACACACACACACACACATACACACACACACATACACACACACAGACACATACACACACATACACATACACATACACACACTCACACTTATACACAAAGAACTCTGAGAGAGATTTATCACATTTGTTCCCAAGACCGGTTATGAAAATTTCGAACTGGATATTACTTCTTACATGAGAGTGAGAGAAAGAGAGAGAGAGACAAAGAGAGAGAGAGAGAGAGAGAGAGAGAGAGAGAGAGAGAGAGAGAGAGAGAGAGAGAGAGAGAGAGAGAGAGAGACAGACAGACAGACAGACAGACAGACAGAAAGAGGTATACACAAAGAGAAAGAACAAAGGGACGACGTGAGAAATGGAACATATGACAAGGTAGGAAGAACTGGCTGAGAGAGAATAAAAAAAAATGTGATGAAAGG
>NC_091348.1:12092649-12167649 GCF_038502225.1 Cherax quadricarinatus
GGAACACAAAGTGGTCATTGTAGTGATGTATAATCCACCACAGAACTGCAGGAGGCCAAGAGAGGAATATGAAGAGAGCAACAGAGCAATGGTGGACACACTTGCTGAGGTGGCAAGAAGAGCTCACTCCAGCAGAGCAAAGTTGCTGGTTATGGGGGATTTCAACCACAGGGAGATTGACTGGGAAAACCTGGAGCCACATTGGGGTCCCGAAACATGGAGAGCCAGGATGTTGGACGTGGTGCTGGAAAATCTCATGCACCAACATGTTAAGGACACTACCAGAGTGAAAGGGGAGGATGAACAAGCAAGATTGGACCTTGTGTTCACCCTGGGCAGCTCAGACATTGAGGACATCAAGTATAAGAGTTCCCTAGGAGCTAGCGACCACGTGGTTCTGTGCTTTGAATAAATAGTAGAGCTGCAAGTGGAGAGAATAACAGGAGTTGAATGGGAAAAGCCTGACTATAAAAGAGGGGACTACATAGGGTTGAAGAACTTCCTGCGGGAGATCCAGTGGGACAGAGAACTGGCAGGAAAGCCAGTAAATGAAATGATGGAATATGTAACAACAAAATGCAAGGAGGTAGTGGAAAGGTTTATTCCCAAGGGAAACAGTAACAACGGGAAGACCAGAACGAGCCCCTGGTTTAGCCGACGGTGTAAGGAGGCAAAAACAAAGTGCAACAGAGAATGGAAAAAGTACAGAAGGCAGAGAACACACGAAAATAGGGAGATCAGTCGCAGAGCCAGGAATGAGTACGCACAGGTAAGGAGGGAGGCCCAGCGACAGTATGAAAATGACATAGCATCGAGAATCAAGACTGACCCGAAACTGCTGTATAGCCACATCAGGAGAAAGACAACAGTCAAAGACCAGGTGATCAGATTAAGGACAGAAGGTGGAGAACTCACAAGAAATGATCAGGAGGTATGTAAGGAGCTGAACAGGAGATTTAAGGAAGTTTTTACAGTAGAGACAGGAAGGGCTGTGGGAAGACAGCACAGAAGGGAACATCAAGAGGGAATATACCAACAAGTGTTGGATGACATACGAACAACTGAGGAGGAGGTGAAGAAGCTCTTAAGTGACCTTGACACTTCAAAGGCGATGGGTCCTTAGAGAAGGAGCAGAGATGCTGTGCGTGCCTCTAACCACAATCTTCAACACATCCCTTGAAACTGGGCAACTACCTGAGAAATGGAAGACAGCTAATGTAGTCCCCATATTTAAGAAAGGAAACAGAAACGAGGCACTAACTACAGACCTGTGTCTCTGACATGTACTGTGTGCAAAGTCATGGAGAAGATTATCAGGACGAGAGTGGTCGAACACCTGGAAAGGAACAAGATTATAAATGAAAACCAGCATGGGTTCATGGAAGGCAAATCTTGTATCACAAACCTCCTGGAGTTTTATGACAAGGTAACAGAAGTAAGACATGAGAGAGAGGGGTGGGTAGATTGCGTTTTCCTAGACTGCAGGAAGGCCTTTGACACAGTTCCCCACAAGAGATTAGTGCAGAAGCTGGAGGATCAGGCGCATGTAAAAGGGAGGGCACTGCAATGGATAAGGGAATACCTGACAGGGAGGCAGCAACGAGTCATGGTACGTGAAGAGGTATCACAGTGGGCGCCTGTTACGAGCGGGGTCCCACAGGGGTCAGTTCTAGAACCAGTGCTATTTTTGATATATGTGAACGACATGATGGAAGGAATAGACTCTGAAGTGTCCCTGTTCGCAGATGACGTGAAGTTGATGAGAAGAATTAAATCGGACGAGGATGAGGCAGGACTGCAAAGAGACCTGGAGAGGCTGGACATGTGGTCCAGTAACTGGCTTCTCGAATTCAATCCAGCCAAATGCAAAGTCATGAAGATTGGGGAGGGGCAAAGAAGACCGCAGACAGAGTATAGGCTAGGTGGACAAAGACTACAGACCTCACTCAGGGAGAAAGACCTTGGGGTGACCATAACACCGAGCACATCACCGGAGGCACACATCAACCAAATAACCGCTGCAGCATACGGGCGCCTGGCAAACCTGAAAATAGCGTTCCGATACCTTAATAAGGAATCGTTCAAGACACTGTACACTGTGTATGTTAGGCCCATACTGGAGTATGCAGCACCAGTCTGGCACCCACACCTGGTCAAGCACGTCAGGAAGTTAGAGAAAGTACAAAGGTTTGCAAGAAGGCTAGTCCCAGAGCTCAAGGGAATGTCGTACGAGGAAATGTTAAGGGAAATCGGACTGACGACACTGGAGGACAGAAGGGTCAGGGGAGACATGATAACGACATACAAGATACTGCGGGGAATCGACAAGGTGGAGAGAGATAGGATGTTCCAGAGAGGGGACACAGGGACAAGGGCTCACAACTGGAAGCTGAAGACTCAGACGAGTCACAGGGACGTTAGGAAGTATTTCTTCAGTCATAGAGTTGTCAGCAAGTGGAATAGCCTAGCAAGTGAAGTAGTGGAGGCAGGAACCATACATAGTTTTAAGAAGAGGTATGACAAAGCTCAGGAAGCAGAGAGAGAGAGGATCCAGTAGCGATCAGTGAAGAGGCGGGGCCAGGAGCTGAGTCTCGACCCCTGCAACCACAATTAGGTGAGTACAATTATGTGAGTACACACACACACACACACACACACACACACACACACACACACACACACACACACACACATACTCACAAATCTATATGAATAACTGAGAGACAGTCATCTGTTATTGTTAAAAACACAGGAATGTAGGCAATTAATGGAGAAGGACAAGAGATTGATTGTGTGAGAAATGTGATTGTGAAATTTCTCCCTTCTCTCTCTCTCTCTCTCCCTCTCTCTCTCTGTCTCTCTCTCTCTCTCCCTCTCTCTCTCTGTCTCTCTGTCTCCACTCTCTCTCTCTTCTGGGGTTTAACTACCACAAGCTGGTCAACTACTACTGCACTCAGTGTATTTAAATTACTGTACTTGGTAAACCAACGTATGTCGCACCTGAATTTCGTCTTGGAGTGAGGCCCTCTTCAGAAGATTGCTGAGAATAGCCTCAATTGCAGGCTCAAATATAAAATTTTTATTTTCCGGTGTATTTTCTCTCTATAGTCTGTTTTAGCGTCGGCCAGTGAATGAATATTCTGGTATATTCAATTGAATGAGTTTTAATTTGTTATAAGCCTTACTTTGTAAACAGTAAAACCTTAACGTTGTAAATGCTGAGATATTATGTTGTAAACACTATAAGATCTTGTGATTTTCTTTTCTTTGGTTGGTCACATTCTAGCAAAGGGAAACTGAGCTCTCGTAATGCGATATTAGGGAAGTGTTGCGTATTCCAACCAAAATGAACTGTCGCTGGAAAATTTCAGTGTGGACTGCAGAGTGGGTGGGACAGTGTGCGGGCGGCTGAGGGAGTGGAAGGGTGGGTGGGGCAGTGGGCGGGCGGCTGAGGGAGTGGGTGGGTGGGTGGGACAGAGTGCAGGCGGCTGAGGGAGTGGGTGGGTGGGTGGGACAGTGTGCGGGCGGCTGAGGAAGTGGGAGGGTAGGCGGGACAGTGTGCGGGCGGCTGTTGGACTGGGAGGGTGGGTGGGACAGTGTGCGGGCGGCTGAGGGAGTGGGTGGGTGAGTGGGACAGAGTGCGGGCGGCTGAGGGAGTGGGTGGGTGGGTGGGACAGTGTGCGGGCGGCTGAGGGAGTGGGTGGGTGGGTGGGTGGGACAGTGTTCGGGCGGCTGAGGGAGTGGGAGAGTGGGACAGTGTGCGGGCGGCTGAGGGAGTGGGAGGGTGGGAGGCTTTCGGTGGGTTAACCGACCAGAGACTTAATTCTTGGTATACGGAATGTCGAAGGCGACAAAACTCCAAGTCTTAAACTGCTGTAAACAGAAGGAAGGTTCCTAGGGTCTTCCTGCTGGTGTCAACCACCACCAGGAGGTCTAGTGTCTTTCTGTTGGTGTCAACCACCACTAGGAGGTCTAGTGTCTTCCTGTTGGTGTCAATCACCACCAGGAGGTCTAGTGTCTTCCTGTTGGTGTCAACCACCACAAGGAGGTCTAGTGTCTTCCTGTTGGTGTCAACCACCACCAGGAGGTGTAGTGTCTTCCTGTTGGTGTCAATCACCACCAGGAGGTGTAGTGTGTTCCTGTTGGTGTCAACCACCACCAGGAGGTGTATTATCTTCCTGTTGGTGTCAACCGCCACCAGGAGATGTAGTGTCTTCCTGTTGGTGTCAACCACCACCAGAAGGTCTATTGTTTTCCTGTTGGTGTCAACCACCATCATGAGGTCTAGTATCTTCCTATTGGTGTCAACTACCACCAGGAGGTCTATTGTCTCCCTGTTGGTGTCAAACACCACCAGGAGGTCTAGTGTCTTCCTGCTGGTATCAACCACAACCAGGAGGTTTAGTGTCTTCCTGTTGGTGTCAACTACCACAAGGAGGTCTAGTGTCTTCCTGTTGGTGTCAACCACCACCATAAGGTCTAGTGTCTTCCTGATGGTGTCAACCACCACCAGGAGGTCTAGTGTCTTCCTGCTAGTGTCAACCACCACCAGGAGGTCTAGTGTATTCCTGTTGGTGTCAACCACCACCAGGAGGTCTAGTGTCTTCCTGTTGGTGTCAACCTCCACCAGGAGGTCTAGTGTCTTCCTGCTGGTATCAACCACAACCAGGAGGTTTAGTGTCTTCCTGTTGGTGTCAACTACCACAAGAAGGTCTAGTGTCTTCCTGATGGTGTCAACCACCACCAGGAGGTCTAGTGTCTTCCTGCTAGTGTCAACCACCAGCAGGAGGTCTAGTGTCTTCCTGTTGGTGTCAACCTCCACCAGGAGGTCTAGTGTCTTTCTGCTAGTGTCAACTACCACCATGAGGTCTAGTGTCTTCCTGCTAGTGTCAATCACCACCAGGAGGTCTAGTGTCTTCCTGCTAGTGTCAACCACCACCAGGAGGTCTAGTGTCTTCCCGTTGGTGTCAACCGCCACCAGGAGGTCTAGTGTCTTCCTGCTGGTGTCAACCACCACCAGGATGTCTAGTGTCTTCCTGCTGGTGTCAACCACCACCAGGAGGTCTAGTGTCTTCCGGTTGGTGTCAACCACCACCAGGTGTAGTGTGTTGCTGTTGGTATCAACCACGGCCAGGAGGTCTAGTGTCTTTCTGCTGGTGCCAACCGCCACCAGGAGGTGTAGTGTCTTCCTGTTGGTGTCAACCGCCTCCAGGAGGTCCAGTGTCTTCCTGTTGGTGTCAACCTCCACCAGGAGGTCTAGTGTTTTCCTGTTGCTGTCAACCACCACCACGAGGTCTAGTGTATTCCTGTTGGTGTCAACCACCACCAGGAGGTCTAGTGTCTTCCTGTTGGTGTCAACCACCGCCAGGAGGTCTAGTGTCTTCCTGCTAGTGTCAACCGCCACAAGGAGGTGTAGTGTCTTCCTGTTGGTGTCAACCACCACCAGGAGGTGCAGTGTCTTCCTGTTGGTGTCAACCACCACCAGGAGGTCTAGTGTCTTCCTGCTAGTGTCAAACGCCACCAGGAGGTCTAGTCTCTTCCTGTTGGTGTCAACCGCCACCAGGAGGTCTAGTGTCTTCCTGCTGGTGTCAACCTCCACCAGGAGGTCTAGTGTCTTCCTGCTAGTGTCAACCACCACCAGGAGGTCTAGTGTCTTCCTGCTGGTGTCAACCAACACCAGGAGGTCTAGTGTCTTCCTGCTAGTGTCAACCACCACCAGGAGGTCTAGTGAATTCCTGCTGGTGTCAACCACCACCAGGAGGTCTAGTGTCTTCCTGCTGGTGTCAACCACCAACAGGAGGTCTAGTGTCTTCCTGCTGGTGTCAACCACCACCAGGAGGTCTAGTGTCTTCCTGTTGTTGTCAACCACCACCAGGAGGACTAATGTCTTCCTCCTAGTGTCAACCACCACCAGGAGGTCTAGTGTCTTCCTGTTGGTGTCAACCACCACCAGGAGGTCTAGTGTCTTCCTGTTGGTGTCAACCACCACCAGGAGGTCTAGTGTCTTCCTGTTGGTGTCAACCACCAACAAGGAGGTCTAGTGTTTTTCTGCTAGTGTCAACCACCATCAGGAGGTCTAGTGTCTTCCTGCTGGTGTCAACCAACACCAGGAGGTCTAGTGTCTTCCTGCTAGTGTCAACCACCACCAGGAGGTCTAGTGAATTCCTGCTGGTGTCAACCACCACCAGGAGGTCTAGTGTCTTCCTGCTGGTGTCAACCACCACCAGGAGGTCTAGTGTCTTCCTGCTGGTGTCAACCACCACCAGGAGGTCTAGTGTCTTCCTGTTGGTGTCAACCACCACCAGGAGGACTAATGTCTTCCTCCTAGTGTCAACCACCACCAGGAGGTCTAGTGTCTTCCTGATGGTGTCAACCACCACCAGGAGGTCTAGTGTCTTCCTGTTGGTGTCAACCACCACCAGGAGGTCTAGTGTCTTCCTGTTGGTGTCAACCACCAACCAGGAGGTCTAGTGTTTTTCTGCTAGTGTCAACCACCATCAGGAGGTTTAGTGTCTTCCTGTTGGTGCCAACCACCAACAGGAGGTCTAGTGTCTTCCTCTTCGTGTCAACCGCCACCAGGAGGTCTAGTGCCTTCCTGCTGGTGTCAACCTCCACCAGGAGGTCTAGTGTCTTCCTGCTAGTGTCAACCACCACCAGGAGGTCTAGTGTCTTTCTGCTGGTGTCAACCACCACCAGGAGGTCTAGTGTCTTCCTGTTGGTGTCAACCACCACCAGGAGGTCTAGTGTCTTCCTGTTGGTGTCAACCACCACCAGGAGGTCTAGTGTCTTCCTGCTAGTGTCAACTGCCACCAGGAGGTGTAGTGTCTTCCTGTTGGTGTCAACCGCCACCAGGAGGTGTAGTGTCTTCCTGTTGGTGTCAACCACAACCAAGAGGTCTAGTGTCTTCCTGCTAGTGTCAACCACCACCAGGAGGTCTAGTGTCTTCCTGCTGGTGTCAACCAACACCAGGAGGTCTAGTGTCTTCCTGCTAGTGTCAACCACCACCAGGAGGTCTAGTGAATTCCTGCTGGAGTCAACCACCACCAGGAGGTCTAGTGTCTTCCTGCTGGTGTCACCCACCACCAGGAGGTCTAGTGTCTTCCTGCTGGTGTCAACCACCACCAGGAGGTCTAGTGTCATCCTGTTGGTGTCAACCACCAGCAGGAGGACTAGTGTCTTCCTGCTAGTGTCAACCACCACCAGGAGGTCTAGTGTCTTCCTGTTGGTGTCAACCACCACCAGGAGGTCTAGTGTCTTCCTGTTGGTGTCAACCACCAACCAGGAGGTCTAGTGTTTTTCTGCTAGTGTCAACCACCTTCAGGAGGTTTAGTGTCTTCCTGTTGGTGCCAACCACCAACAGGAGGACTAGTGTCTTCCTCTTCGTGTCAACCGCCACCAGGAGGTCTAGTGCCTTCCTGCTGGTGTCAACCTCCACCAGGAGGTCTAGTGTCTTCCTGCTAGTGTCAACCACCACCAGGAGGTCTAGTGTCTTTCTGCTGGTGTCAACCACCACCAGGAGGTTTAGTGTCTTCCTGTTGGTGTCAACCACCACCAGGAGGTCTAGTGTCTTCCTGTTGGTGTCAACCACCACCAGGAGGTCTAGTGTCTTCCTGCTAGTGTCAATTGCCACCAGGAGGTGTAGTGTCTTCCTGTTGGTGTCAACCGCCACCAGGAGGTGTAGTGTCTTCCTGTTGGTGTCAACCACCACCAGGAGGTCTAGTGTCTTCCTGCTGGTGTCAACCACCAACAGGAGGTCTAGTGTCTTCCTGCTGGTGTCAACCACCACCAGGAGGTCTAGTGTCTTCCTGTTGTTGTCAACCACCACCAGGAGGACTAATGTCTTCCTCCTAGTGTCAACCACCACCAGGAGGTCTAGTGTCTTCCTGTTGGTGTCAACCACCACCAGGAGGTCTAGTGTCTTCCTGTTGGTGTCAACCACCACCAGGAGGTCTAGTGTCTTCCTGTTGGTGTCAACCACCAACAAGGAGGTCTAGTGTTTTTCTGCTAGTGTCAACCACCATCAGGAGGTCTAGTGTCTTCCTGCTGCTGTCAACCAACACCAGGAGGTCTAGTGTCTTCCTGCTAGTGTCAACCACCACCAGGAGGTCTAGTGAATTCCTGCTGGTGTCAACCACCACCAGGAGGTCTAGTGTCTTCCTGCTGGTGTCAACCACCACCAGGAGGTCTAGTGTCTTCCTGCTGGTGTCAACCACCACCAGGAGGTCTAGTGTCTTCCTGTTGGTGTCAACCACCACCAGGAGGACTAATGTCTTCCTCCTAGTGTAACCACCACCAGGAGGTCTAGTGTCTTCCTGATGGTGTCAACCACCACCAGGAGGTCTAGTGTCTTCCTGTTGGTGTCAACCACCACCAGGAGGTCTAGTGTCTTCCTGTTGGTGTCAACCACCAACCAGGAGGTCTAGTGTTTTCCTGCTAGTGTCAACCACCATCAGGAGATTTAGTGTCTTCCTGTTGGTGCCAACCACCAACAGGAGGTCTAGTGTTTTCCTCTTCGTGTCAACCGCCACCAGGAGGTCTAGTGTCTTCCTGCTGGTGTCAACCTCCACCAGGAGGTCTAGTGTCTTCCTGCTAGTGTCAACCACCACCAGGAGGTCTAGTGTCTTTCTGCTGGTGTCAACCACCACCAGGAGGTCTAGTGTCTTCCTGTTGGTGTCAACCACCACCAGGAGGTCTAGTGTCTTCCTGTTGGTGTCAACCACCACCAGGAGGTCTAGTGTCTTCCTGCTAGTGCCAACTGCCACCAGGAGGTGTAGTGTCTTCCTGTTGGTGTCAACCGCCACCAGGAGGTGTAGTGTCTTCCTGTTGGTGTCAACCACAACCAAGAGGTCTAGTGTCTTCCTGCTAGTGTCAACCACCACCAGGAGGTCTAGTGTCTTCCTGCTGGTGTCAACCAACACCAGGAGGTCTAGTGTCTTCCTGCTAGTGTCAACCACCACCAGGAGGTCTAGTGAATTCCTGCTGGTGTCAACCACCACCAGGAGGTCTAGTGTCTTCCTGCTGGTGTCAACCACCACCAGGAGGTCTAGTGTCTTCCTGCTGGTGTCAACCACCACCAGGAGGTCTAGTGTCTTCCTGTTGGTGTCAACCACCACCAGGAGGACTAGTGTCTTCCTCCTAGTGTCAACCACCACCAGGAGGTCTAGTGTCTTCCTGTTGGTGTCAACCACCACCAGGAGGTCTAGTGTCTTCCTGTTGGTGTCAACCACCAACCAGGAGGTCTAGTGTTTTTATGCTAGTGTCAACCACCTTCAGGAGGTTTAGTGTCTTCCTGTTGGTGCCAACCACCAACAGGAGGACTAGTGTCTTCCTCTTCGTGTCAACCGCCACCAGGAGGTCTAGTGCCTTCCTGCTGGTGTCAACCTCCACCAGGAGGTCTAGTGTCTTCCTGCTAGTGTCAACCACCACCAGGAGGTCTAGTGTCTTTCTGCTGGTGTCAACCACCACCAGGAGGTTTAGTGTCTTCCTGTTGGTGTCAACCACCACCAGGAGGTCTAGTGTCTTCCTGTTGGTGTCAACCACCACCAGGAGGTCTAGTGTCTTCCTGCTAGTGTCAATTGCCACCAGGAGGTGTAGTGTCTTCCTGTTGGTGTCAACCGCCACCAGGAGGTGTAGTGTCTTCCTGTTGGTGTCAACCACAACCAAGAGGTCTAGTGTCTTCCTGCTAGTGTCAACCACCACCAGGAGGTCTAGTGTCTTCCTGCTGGTGTCAACCACCACCAGGAGGTCTAGTGTCTTCCTGCTAGTGTCAACCACCACCAGGAGGTCTAGTGAATTCCTGCTGGTGTCAACCACCACCAGGAGGTCTAGTGTCTTCCTGCTGGTGTCAACCACCACCAGGAGGTCTAGTGTCTTCCAGCTGGTGTCAACCACCACCAGGAGGTCTAGTGTCTTCCTGTTGGTGTCAACCACCACCAGGAGGACTAGTGTCTTCCTCCTAGTGTCAACCACCACCAGGAGGTCTAGTGTCTTCCTGTTGGTGTCAACCACCACCAGGAGGTCTAGTGTCTTCCTGTTGGTGTCAACCACCACCAGGACGTCTAGTGTCTTCCTGTTGGTGTCAACCACCAACCAGGAGGTCTAGTTTTTTTCTGCTAGTGTCAACCACTATCAGGAGGTTTAGTGTCTTCCTGTTGGTGCCAACCACCAACAGGAGGTCTAGTGTCTTCCTCTTCGTGTCAACCGCCACCAGGAGGTCTAGTGCCTTCCTGCTGGTGTCAACCTCCACCAGGAGGTCTAGTGTCTTCCTGCTAGTGTCAACCACCACCAGGAGGTCTAGTGTCTTTCTGCTGGTGTCAACCACCACCAGGAGGTCTAGTGTCTTCCTGTTGGTGTCAACCAACACCAGGAGGTCTAGTGTCTTCCTGTTGGTGTCAACCACCACCAAGAGGTCTAGTATCTTCCTATTGGTGTCAACCACCACCAGGAGGTCTAGTGTTTTCCTGTTTGTGTCAACCACCACCATGAGGTCTAGTGTCTTCCTGCTGCTGTCAACCATTACCAGGAGATCCAGTGTGTTCCTGCTGGTGTCAACCACCATCAGGAGGTCTAGTGTCTTCCTGTTGGTGTCAACCATCGCCAGGAGGTCTAGTGTCTTCCTGCTAGTGTCAACTACCACCAGGAGGTCTATTGTCTCCCTGTTGGTGTCAACCACCACCAGGAGGTCTAGTGTCTTCCTGCTGGTATCAACCACAACCAGGAGGTTTAGTGTCTTCCTGTTGGTGTCAACTACCACAAGGAGGTCTAGTGTCTTCCTGTTGGTGTCAACCACCACCAGGAGGTCTAGTGTCTTCCTGCTAGTGTCAACCACCACCAGGAGGTCTAGTGTAATCCTGTTGGTGTCAACCACCACCAGGGGGTCTAGTGTCTTCCTGTTGGTATCAACCACCACCAGGAGGTCTAGTGTCTTCCTGCTAGTGTCAACTACCACCATGAGGTCTAGTGTCTTCCTGCTAGTGTCAATTACCACCAGGAGGTCTAGTGTCTTCTTGCTATTGTCAACCACCACCAGGAGGTCTAGTGTCTTCCCGTTGGTGTCAATCGCCACCAGTTGGTCTAGTGTCTTCCTGCTGGTGCCAACCACCACCAGGAGGTCTAGTGTCTTCCTGCTGGTGTCAGCCACCTCCAGGAGGTCTAGTGTCTTCGCGTTTGTGTCAACCGCCACCAGAAGGTCTAGGGTCTTCCTGCTGGTGTCAACCACCACCAGGAGGTCTAGTGTATTCCTGTTGGTGTCAACCATCACCAGGTGTAGTGTGTTCCTGTTGGTATCAACCACGACCAGGAGGTCTAGTGTCTTTCTGCTGGTGCCAACCGCCACCAGGAGGTGTAGTGTCTTCCTGTTGGTGTCAACCACCACCAGGAGGTCTAGTGTCTTCCTGTTGGTGTCAACCGCTACCAGGAGGTGTAGTGTCTTCTAGTTGGTGTCAACCACCACCAGGAGGTCTAGTGTCTTCCTGCTGGTGTCAACCACCACCAGGAGGCGTAGTGTCTTCCTGTTGGTGTCAACCTCCACCAGGAGGTCTAGTGTCTTCCTGTTGGTGTCAACCGCTACCAGGAGGTGTATTGTCTTCCAGTTGGTGTCAACCACCACCAGGAGGTCTAGTGTCTTCCTGCTGGTGTCAACCACCACCAGGAGGTGTAGTGTCTTCCTGTTGGTGTCAACCACCACCACTAGGTGTAGTGTGTTTCTGTTGGTGTCAACCACCACCAGTAGGTGTAGTATCTTCCTGTTGGTGTCAACCGCCACAAGGAGATGTAGTGTCTTCCTGTTGGTGTCAACCACCACCAGGAGGTGCAGTGTCTTCCTGTTGGTGTCAACCACCACCAGGAGGTCTAGTATCTTCCTATTTGTGTCAACCACCACCAGGAGGTCTAGTGTTTTCCTGTTGGTGTCAACCACCACCATGAGGTCTAGTGTCTTCCTGCTTCTGTCAACCACTTCCAGGAGATCCAGTGTGTTCCTGCTGGTGTCAACCATCGCCAGGAGGTCTAGTGTCTTCCTGTTGGTATCAACCATCGCCAGGAGGTCTAGTGTCTTCCTGCTGGTGTCAACCAAGGCCAGGAGGTCTAGTGTCTTCCTGTTGGTGTCAACCACCACCAGGAGTTGTAGTGTCTTCCTGTTGGTGTCAACCACCACCAAGAGGTGTAGTGTCTTCCTGTTGGTGTCAACCACCACCAGGAGGTGTAGTGTATTCCTGTTGGCGTCATCCACCACCGGGAGGTCTAGTGTTTTCCTGTTGGTGTCAACCACCACTAAGAGGTCTAGTGTCTTCCTGTTGGTGTCAACCACCACCAGGAGGGCTAGTGTCTTCCTGCTGCTGTCAACCACTACCAGGAGATCCAGTGTCTTCCTGCTGGTGTCAACCACCATCAGGAGGTCTAGTGTCTTTCTGTTGGTGTCAACCATCACCAGGAGGTCTAGTGTCTTCCTGCTAGTGTCAACCACCACCAGGAGGTCTAGTGTCTTCCTGCTGGTGTCAACCACCACCAGGAGGTCTAGTGTCTTCCTGTTGGTGTCAACCACCACCAGGACGTCTAGTGTCTTCCTGCTGGTGCCAACCACCATCATCAGGTCTTCCTGTTGGTGTCAATCACCACCACCAGGTCTTCCTGTTGGTGTCAACCACCACCACCAGGTCTTCCTGTTGGTGTCAACCACCCACCACCAGGTCTTCCTGCTGGTGTTCACCAGCACCACCAGGTCCTCCTGCTGGTGTCAACCACCACCACCAGGTCCTGTTGCTGGTGTCAACCACCTCCACCAAGTCCTCCTGCTGGAATCAACCACCACCACCAGGTCCTCCTTCTGGTGTCAACCACTATCACCAGGTCTTCTTGCTGGTGTCAACCACCACTACCAGGTCCTCCTGCTGGTGTCAACCAGCACCACCAGGTCCTCCTGCTGGTGTCAACTACCACCACCAGGTCTTCCTGCTGGTGTCAACCACCACCACCAGGTTTTCCTGCTGGTGTCAACCACCACCACCAAGCCTTCCTGCTGGTGTCAACCACCACCACCAGGTCTTCCCGCTGGTGTCAACCACCACCATCACCAGGTCTTCCTGCTGGTGTCAACCACCACCACCAGGTCTTCCCGCTGGTGTCAACCACCACCATCACCAGGTCTTCCTGCTGGTGTCAACCACCACCACCAGGTCTTCCCGCTGGTGTCAACCACCACCATCACCAGGTCTTCCTGCTGGTGTCAACCACCACCACCAGGTCTTCGTGCTGGTGTCAACCACCACCATCACCAGGTCTTCCTGCTGGTGTCAACCACCACCACCAGGTCTTCCCGCTGGTGTCAACCACCACCATCACCAGGTCTTCCTGCTGGTGTCAACCACCACCACCAGGTCTTCCTGCTGGTGTCAACCACCACCATCACCAGGTCTTCCTGCTGGTGTCAACCACCACCATCACCAGGTCTTCCTGCTGGTGTCAACCCCCACCACCAGGTCTTCCTGCTGGTGTCAACCACCACCATCACCAGGTCTTCCTGCTGGTGTCAACCACCACCACCAGGTCTTCCTGCTGGTGTCAACCACCACCATCACCAGGTCTTCCTGCTGGTGTCAACCACCACCACCAGGTCTTCCTGCTGGTGTCAACCACCACCACCAAGCCTTCCTGCTGGTGTCAACCACCACCACCAGGTCTTCCCGCTGGTGTCAACCACCACCATCACCAGGTCTTCCTGCTGGTGTCAACCACCACCACCAGGTCTTCCCGCTGGTGTCAACCACCACCATCACCAGGTCTTCCTGCTGGTGTCAACCACCACCACCAGGTCTTCCCGCTGGTGTCAACCACCATTATCACCAGGTCTTCCTGCTGGTGTCAACCACCACCATCACCAGGTCTTCCTGCTGGTGTCAACCACCACCACCAGGTCTTCCCGCTGGTGTCAACCAACACCATCACCAGGTCTTCCTGCTGGTGTCAACCACCACCACCAGGTCTTCCCGCTGGTGTCAACCACCACCATCACCAGGTCTTCCTGCTGGTGTCAACCACCACCACCAGGTCTTCGTGCTGGTGTCAACCACCACCATCACCAGGTCTTCCTGCTGGTGTCAACCACCACAACCAGGTCTTCCCGCTGGTGTCAACCACCACCATCACCTGGTCTTCCTGCTGGTGTCAACCACCACCACCAGGTCTTCCTGCTGGTGTCAACCACCACCATCACCAGGTCTTCCTGCTGGTGTCAACCACCACCATCACCAGGTCTTCCTGCTGGTGTCAACCACCACCACCAGGTCTTCCTGCTGGTGTCAACCACCACCATCACCAGGTCTTCCTGCTGGTGTCAACCACCACCACCAGGTCTTCCTGCTGGTGTCAACCACCACCATCACCAGGTCTTCCTGCTGGTGTCAACCACCACCACCAGGTCTTCCTGCTGGTGTCAACCACCACCACCAAGTCTTCCTGCTGGTGTCAACCACCACCACCAGGTCTTCCCGCTGGTGTCAACCACCACCATCACCAGGTCTTCCTGCTGGTGTCAACCACCACCACTAGGTCTTCCCGCTGGTGTCAACCACCACCATCACCAGGTCTTCCTGCTGGTGTCAACCACCACCACCAGGTCTTCCCGCTGGTGTCAACCACCACCATCACCAGGTCTTCCTGCTGGTGTCAACCACCACCATCACCAGGTCTTCCTGCTGGTGTCAACCACCACCACCAGGTCTTCCCGCTGGTGTCAACCACCACCATCACCAGGTCTTCCTGCTGGTGTCAACCACCACCACCAGGTCTTCCCGCTGGTGTCAACCACCACCATCACCAGGTCTTCCTGCTGGTGTCAACCACTACCACCAGGTCTTCCCGCTGGTGTCAACCACCACCATCACCAGGTCTTCCTGCTGGTGTCAACCACCACCACCAGGTCTTCCCGCTGGTGTCAACCACCACCATCACCAGGTCTTCCTGCTGGTGTCAACCACCACCACCAGGTCTTCCTGCTGGTGTCAACCACCACCACCAGGTCTTCCTGCTGGTGTCAACCACCACCACCAGGTCTTCCTGCTGGTGTCAACCACCACCACCAGGTCTTCCTGCTGGTGTCAACCACCACCACCAGGTCTTCCTGCTGGTGTCAACCACCACCACCAGGTCTTCCTGCTGGTGTCAACCACCACCAGGAGGTCTAGTGTCTTCCTGCTGGTGTCAACCACCACCATCACCAGGTCTTCCTGCTGGTGTCAACCACCACCATCACCAGGTCTTCCTGCTGGTGTCAACCACCACCATCACCAGGTCTTCCTGCTGGTGTCAACCACCACCATCACCAGGTCTTCCTGCTGGTGTCAACCACCACCATCACCAGGTCTTCCTGCTGGTGTCAACCACCACCACCAGGTCTTCCCGCTGGTGTCAACCACCACCACCAGGTCTTCCCGCTGGTGTCAACCACCACCACCAGGTCTTCCCGCTGGTGTCAACCACCACCATCACCAGGTCTTCCTGCTTGTGTCAACCACCACCACCAGGTCTTCCCGCTGGTGTCAACCACCACCATCACCAGGTCTTCCTGCTGGTGTCAACCACCACCATCACCAGGTCTTCCTGCTGGTGTCAACCACCACCACCAGGTCTTCCCGCTGGTGTCAACCACCACCATCACCAGGTCTTCCTGCTGGTGTCAACCACCACCACCAGGTCTTCCCGCTGGTGTCAACCACCACCATCACCAGGTCTTCCTGCTGGTGTCAACCACCACCACCAGGTCTTCGTGCTGGTGTCAACCACCACCATCACCAGGTCTTCCTGCTGGTGTCAACCACCACCACCAGGTCTTCCCGCTGGTGTCAACCACCACCATCACCAGGTCTTCCTGCTGGTGTCAACCACCACCACCAGGTCTTCCTGCTGGTGTCAACCACCACCATCACCAGGTCTTCCTGCTGGTGTCAACCACCACCATCACCAGGTCTTCCTGCTAGTGTCAACCACCACCACCAGGTCTTCCTGCTGGTGTCAACCACCACCATCACCAGGTCTTCCTGCTGGTGTCAACCACCACCACCAGGTCTTCCTGCTGGTGTCAACCACCACCATCACCAGGTCTTCCTGCTGGTGTCAACCACCACCACCAGGTCTTCCTGCTGGTGTCAACAACCACCACCAAGCCTTCCTGCTGGTGTCAACCACCACCACCAGGTCTTCCCGCTGGTGTCAACCACCACCATCACCAGGTCTTCCTGCTGGTGTCAACCACCACCACCAGGTCTTCCCGCTGGTGTCAACCACCACCATCACCAGGTCTTCCTGCTGGTGTCAACCACCACCACCAGGTCTTCCCGCTGGTGTCAACCACCACCATCACCAGGTCTTCCTGCTGGTGTCAACCACCACCATCACCAGGTCTTCCTGCTGGTGTCAACCACCACCACCAGGTCTTCCCGCTGGTGTCAACCACCACCATCACCAGGTCTTCCTGCTGGTGTCAACCACCACCACCAGGTCTTCCCGCTGGTGTCAACCACCACCATCACCAGGTCTTCCTGCTGGTGTCAACCACCACCACCAGGTCTTCCCGCTGGTGTCAACCACCACCATCACCAGGTCTTCCTGCTGGTGTCAACCACCACCACCAGGTCTTCCCGCTGGTGTCAACCACCACCATCACCAGGTCTTCCTGCTGGTGTCAACCACCACCACCAGGTCTTCCTGCTGGTGTCAACCACCACCAGGAGGTCTAGTGTCTTCCTGCTGGTGTCAACCACCACCATCACCAGGTCTTCCTGCTTGTGTCAACCACCACCACCAGGTCTTCCTGCTGGTGTCAACCACCACCAGGAGGTCTAGTGTCTTCCTGCTGGTGTCAACCACCACCATCACCAGGTCTTCCTGCTTGTGTCAACCACCACCACCAGGTCTTCCCGCTGGTGTCAACCACCACCATCACCAGGTCTTCCTGCTGGTGTCAACCACCACCATCACCAGGTCTTCCTGCTGGTGTCAACCACCACCACCAGGTCTTCCCGCTGGTGTCAACCACCACCATCACCAGGTCTTCCTGCTGGTGTCAACCACCACCACCAGGTCTTCCCGCTGGTGTCAACCACCACCATCACCAGGTCTTCCTGCTGGTGTCAACCACCACCACCAGGTCTTCGTGCTGGTGTCAACCACCACCATCACCAGGTCTTCCTGCTGGTGTCAACCACCACCACCAGGTCTTCCCGCTGGTGTCAACCACCACCATCACCAGGTCTTCCTGCTGGTGTCAACCACCACCACCAGGTCTTCCTGCTGGTGTCAACCACCACCATCACCAGGTCTTCCTGCTGGTGTCAACCACCACCATCACCAGGTCTTCCTGCTGGTGTCAACCACCACCACCAGGTCTTCCTGCTGGTGTCAACCACCACCATCACCAGGTCTTCCTGCTGGTGTCAACCACCACCACCAGGTCTTCCTGCTGGTGTCAACCACCACCATCACCAGGTCTTCCTGCTGGTGTCAACCACCACCACCAGGTCTTCCTGCTGGTGTCAACCACCACCACCAAGCCTTCCTGCTGGTGTCAACCACCACCACCAGGTCTTCCCGCTGGTGTCAACCACCACCATCACCAGGTCTTCCTGCTGGTGTCAACCACCACTACCAGGTCTTCCCGCTGGTGTCAACCACCACCATCACCAGGTCTTCCTGCTGGTGTCAACCACCACCACCAGGTCTTCCCGCTGGTGTCAACCACCACCATCACCAGGTCTTCCTGCTGGTGTCAACCACCACCATCACCAGGTCTTCCTGCTGGTGTCAACCACCACCACCAGGTCTTCCCGCTGGTGTCAACCACCACCATCACCAGGTCTTCCTGCTGGTGTCAACCACCACCACCAGGTCTTCCCGCTGGTGTCAACCACCACCATCACCAGGTCTTCCTGCTGGTGTCAACCACCACCACCAGGTCTTCCCGCTGGTGTCAACCACCACCATCACCAGGTCTTCCTGCTGGTGTCAACCACCACCACCAGGTCTTCCCGCTGGTGTCAACCACCACCATCACCAGGTCTTCCTGCTGGTGTCAACCACCACCACCAGGTCTTCCTGCTGGTGTCAACCACCACCACCAGGTCTTCCTGCTGGTGTCAACCACCACCACCAGGTCTTCCTGCTGGTGTCAACCACCACCACCAGGTCTTCCTGCTGGTGTCAACCACCACCACCAGGTCTTCCTGCTGGTGTCAACCACCACCAGGAGGTCTAGTGTCTTCCTGCTGGTGTCAACCACCACCATCACCAGGTCTTCCTGCTGGTGTCAACCACCACCACCAGGTCTTCCTGCTGGTGTCAACCTCCACCAGGAGGTCTAGTGTCTTCCTGCTGGTGTCAACCACCACCATCACCAGGTCTTCCTGCTGGTGTCAACCACCACCACCAGGTCTTCCTGCTGGTGTCAACCACCACCATCACCAGGTCTTCCTGCTGGTGTCAACCACCACCATCACCAGGTCTTCCTGCTGGTGTCAACCACCACCATCACCAGGTCTTCCTGCTGGTGTCAACCACCACCATCACCAGGTCTTCCTGCTGGTGTCAACCACCACCATCACCAGGTCTTCCTGCTGGTGTCAACCACCACCACCAGGTCTTCCCGCTGGTGTCAACCACCACCACCAGGTCTTCCCGCTGGTGTCAACCACCACCACCAGGTCTTCCTGCTGGTGTCAACCACCACCATCACCAGGTCTTCCTGCTGGTGTCAACCACCACCATCACCAGGTCTTCCTGCTGGTGTCAACCACCACCATCACCAGGTCTTCCTGCTGGTGTCAACCACCACCATCACCAGGTCTTCCTGCTGGTGTCAACCACCACCATCACCAGGTCTTCCTGCTGGTGTCAACCACCACCATCACCAGGTCTTCCTGCTGGTGTCAACCACCACCATCACCAGGTCTTCCTGCTGGTGTCAACCACCACCACCAGGTCTTCCTGCTGGTGTCAACCACCACCATCACCAGGTCTTCCTGCTGGTGTCAACCACCACCACCAGGTCTTCCTGCTGTTGTCAACCACCACCACCAGGTCTTCCTGCTGGTGTCAACCACCACCATCACCAGGTCTTCCTGCTGGTGTCAACCACCACCATCACCAGGTCTTCCTGCTGGTGTCGACCACCACCACCAGGTCTTCCTGCTGGTGTCAACCACCACCATCACCAGGTCTTCCTGCTGGTGTCAACCACCACCATCACCAGGTCTTCCTGCTGGTGTCAACCACCACCACCAGGTCTTCCTGCTGGTGTCAACCACCACCACCACCAGGTCTTCCTGCTGGTGTCAACCACCACCATCACCAGGTCTTCCTGCTGGTGTCAACCACCACCATCACCAGGTCTTCCTGCTGGTGTCAACCACCACCACCAGGTCTTCCTGCTGGTGTCAACCACCACCACCAGGTCTTCCTGCTGGTGTCAACCACCACCAGGGTATATTGATTGTGTACTCCTCCTTAATCAGCAGGTATCCTCTTTTGAAAGGAATACCTATCTCTAGAAAGGAATACCTATAATGCTTATTCTGCTATCCTCCTGGAACGCTGCTTCTGATAGGCTTCAAACTTCCAGAATTGGGATGGTACGCCTTGATGTGGAAATTATGGGAGCTAGGGAAATTATGGCATTTTATGCCCTAATTTTATTTACATTGTGGTATTGTTTTCATTGCAATAATTTGGGAACGCTTCTTCAGATTGGTTTCAAACTCTCAGAATTTGTATTGGAAATTCTGTCACAAGAGTAATGTTTGCGTTACAACAGATATGTTTGTGTTACAACAGTAATGTTTGTGTTACAACATTAACGTTTGTGTTATAACAGTAACATTTGTGTTATAACAGTAATGATTGCGTTACAACAGTAATGGTTGTGTTATAACAGTAATGTTTGTGTTATAACAGTAATGTTTGTGTTACAACAGTAATGTTTGTGTTATAACAGTAATGTTTGTTACAACAGTAATGTTTGTGTTATAACAGTAATGTTTGTGTTATAACAGTAATGTTTGTTACAACAGTAATGTTTGTGTTATAACAGTAATGTTTGTGTTATAGCAGTAATGTTTGTGTTATAACAGTAATGTTTGTGTTACAACAGTAATGTTTGTGTTATAACAGTAATGTTGTGTTATAACAGTAATGTTTATTACAACAGTAATGTTTGTGTTATAACAGTAATATTTGTGTTATAACAGTAATGTTTGTGTTATAACAGTAATGTTTGTGTTATAACAGTAATGTTTGTGTTACAAGAGTAATGTTTGTGTTATAACAGTAATGTTTGTTACAACAGTAATGTTTGTGTTATAACAGTAATGTTTGTGTTATAACAGTAATGTTTGTGTTACAACAGTAATGTTTGTGTTATAGCGGTAATGTTTGTGTTATAACAGTAATGTTTGTGTTATAACAGTAATGTTTGTGTTATAACAGTAATGTTTATTACAACAGTAATGTTTGTGTTAGAACAGTAATATTTGTGTTATAACAGCAATGTTTGTGTTATAACAGGAATGTTTGTTACAACAGTAATGTTTGTGTTACAAGAGTAATGTTTGTGTTATAACAGTAATGTTTGTGTTACAAGAGTAATGTTTGTGTTATAACAGTAATGTTTGTTACAACAGTAATGTTTGTGTTACAACAGTAATGTTTGTGTTATAACAGTAATGTTTGTGTTATAACAGTAATGTTTGTGTTATAACAGTAATGTTTGTGTTATAACAGTAATGTTTGTGTTACAACAGTAATGTTTGTGTTATAGCAGTAATGTTTGTGTTATAACAGTAATGTTTGTGTTACAACAGTAATGTTTGTGTTATAACAGTAATGTTTGTGTTATAACAGTAATGTTTGTGTTATAACAGTAATGTTTGTGTTATAACAGTAATGTTTGTGTTACAACAGTAATGTTTGTGTTATAGCAGTAATGTTTGTGTTATAACAGTAATATTTGTGTTACAACAGTAATGTTTGTGTTATAACAGTAATGTTTGTGCTACAACAGTAATGTTTGTGTTATAACAGTAATGTTTGTGTTATAACAGTAATGTTTGTGTTACAACAGTAATGTTTGTGTTATAACAGTAATGTTTGTGTTACAACAGTAATGTTTGTGTTATAACAGTAATGTTTGTGTTACAAGAGTAATGTTTGTGTTATAACAGTAATGTTTGTTACAACAGTAATGTTTGTGTTACAACAGTAATGTTTGTGTTATAACAGTAATGTTTGTGTTATAACAGTAATGTTTGTGTTATAACAGTAATGTTTGTGTTATAACAGTAATGTTTGTGTTACAACAGTAATGTTTGTGTTATAGCAGTAATGTTTGTGTTATAACAGTAATGTTTGTGTTACAACAGTAATGTTTGTGTTATAACAGTAATGTTTGTGTTATAACAGTAATGTTTGTGTTATAACAGTAATGTTTGTGTTATAACAGTAATGTTTGTGTTACAACAGTAATGTTTGTGTTATAGCAGTAATGTTTGCGTTATAACAGTAATGTTTGTGTTATAACAGTAATGTTCGTGTTATAACAGTAATGTTTGTGTTACAACAGTAATGTTTGTGTTATAGCAGTAATGTTTGTGTTATAACAGTAATGTTTGTGTTACAACAGTAATGTTTGTGTTATAGCAGTAATGTTTGTGTTATAACAGTAATGTTTGTGTTACAACAGTAATGTTTGTGTTACAACAGTAATGTTTGTGTTATAGCAGTAATGTTTGTGTTATAACAGTAATGTTTGCATTATAACTAATGTTTGTGTTATAACAGTAATATTTATGTGCTACAACAGTAATGTTTGTGCTATAACAGTAATGTTTGTGTTACAACAGTAATGTTTGTGTTATAACAGTAATGTTTGTGTTATAACAGTAATGTTTGTGTTACAACAGTAATGTTTGTGTTATAACAGTAATGTTTGTATTATAACTAATGTTTGTGTTATAACAGTAATATTTATGTGCTACAACAGTAATGTTTGTGCTATAACAGTAATGTTTGTCGTATAACAGTAATTTTTCTGTTACAACAGTAATGTTTGTGTTATAACAGTAATGTTTGTGTTATACCAGTAATGTTTGTGTTATAACAGTAATGTTTATGTGCTACAACAGTAATGTTTGTGTTACAACAGTAACGTTTGTGTTATAACAGTAATGTTTGTGTTATAACAGTAATTTTTATGTATTTTAGCAGTAATGTTTATATGTCAACAGTCAGGGATCATGTGTCACAGGAATCCTTCACACCTTCCGATCCATCATTTACACCATTCAAGGTATCCTTCACACCCTCCAGGGCATCCTTCACATAATCCAAGCCATCCTTCACACCTTTCAAGGTATCCTACACACCCTCCAAGGCATCCTTCACACAATCCAATCCATCCTTCACATCTTTCAAGGTATCCTACACACCCTCCAAGGCATCCTTCACACCCTTCAAGGTATCCTACACATCCTCCAAGGCATCCTTCACACCCTTCAAGGTATCCTACACACCCTCCAAGGCATCCTTCACACCCTTCAAGGCATCCTACACACCCTCCAAAGCATCCTTCACATCCTGCAAGGTATCCTACACACCCTTCAAGGCATCCTTCACACCCTTCAAGTTATCCTACACACCTTTCAAGACATTCTTCACACCCTTCAAGTTATCCTACATACCCTCCAAGGCATCCTTCACACCTTTCAAGGTATCCTACACACCCTCCAAGGCATCCTTCACACAATCCAAGCGATCCTTCACACCTTTCAAGGCATCCTACACACCCTCCAAGGCGTCCTTTACGCCCTTCAAGGCATCCTTCACACCCTCCAAGGCATCCTTCACACTCTCCAAGGCATCCTTCACACCCTCCAAGGCATCCTTCACACCCTTCAAGGCATCCTACACACCCTCTAAGGCAGTGGTTCCCAAACTTTTTCAGCTTGTTACCCAATTTAACATGCCACATAAAGCATGTTACCCCTTTCACAAAATGTTGTTATTATTGATATATATGGCTAAACGTGCTAATCCTAGCAAAACCACTGAAAACGTAAGAACCACACATACATTATATATAAAATTAATAATAGCTACAAATTCACAGTAACAGTGGGTAAATACTAACTATATACTGCACAGGGCAGTACACATACATACCAGCTTATGTCTACCTCGGCTGATGCTCACAGATAAACTGACAGTGTGAAATAGAGGCAGCCTCAGGAAGTGAGTGACGCGTACTGGACAGGTCGATCTGGGCTACTGAGTGACTTTTGTCCTGAAGCATACTTGTCAAAATACTTTTGGGTTTCCAGACACTTAGCTATATATTTCTTCTTTTCTAATACTGTATATTAGTTTTTGATATTTATTGTTATTTGGTTTAACTTTATTACTTACTTATAATAGGTTTACTTTACAACTTTATATAATAAGACAAAGTTAACAATAATCCTCATACCGGGTACCGCATTGTTTTCTTGATTTTCAGAATTCATAACTTTTTTTCTGTCACCCCTCCATTACCCCCCAAAAATGGTTAAATTACCCCCAGGGGGTAATTTACCCCCAGTTTGGGAACCACTGCAGTCTAAGGCATCCTTCACACCCTGCAAGGTATCCTACACACCCTTCAAGGCATCCTTCACACCCTTCAAAGTATCCTACACACCCCCCAAGGCATTCTTCACACCCGTAAAGGCATCCTACATATCCTTCATGATATCCTTCACACCCTAAAATAGCACCTTTTACACTCTCCTAAGCATCCTTCACACCTTCCGAGACATCCTCCACACCCTCCAAGGCATCCTTCACACCCTCCAAGGCATCCTTCACACCCTCCGAGGCATCCTCCACACACTCCAAGGCATCCTTCACACCCACCAAGGCATCCTTCACACCTTCCAAGGCATCCTTCACACCCTCCAAGGCATCCTTCACACACTCCAAGGCATCCTTCACACCCTTCAAGGCATCCTTCACACCCTCCAAGGCATCCTTAACACTCTCCAAGGCATCCTTCACACCCTCCAAGGCACCTTTTATGCTCTCCTAAGCATCCTTCACACCTTCCAAGACATCCTCCATTCCTTCCAAGGCATCCTTCACACCCTACAAGACATCCTTCACACCCTCCAAGGCATCCTTCACACCCTTCAAGGCATCCTTCACACTTTCCAAGGCATCCTCCACACCCTCCAAGGCATCCTTTACACCTTCCAATGCATCCTTCACACCCTCCGAGGCATCCTCCACACCATCCAAGGCCTCCTCCACACCCTCCAAGGCATCCTCCACACCCTCCAAGGCATCCTCCACACCCTCCAAGGCATCCTCCACACCCTCCAATGCATCCTTCACACCTTCCAAGGCATCTTTCACACCCTCCAAGGCATCCTTCACACACTCCAAGGCATCCTTCACACCTTCCAAGGCATCTTTCACACCCTCCAAGGCATCCTTCACACACTCCAAGGCATCCTTCACACACTCCAATGCATCCTTCACACACTCCAAGGCATTCTTCACACCCTCCAAGGAATCCTTCACACACTCCAATGCATCTTTCACACCCTCCAAGGCATCCTTCTCACCCTCCAAGGAATCCTTCACTCCCTCCAAGGCATCCTCCACTCCCTCCAAGGCATCCTTCACACCCTCCAAGGCATCCTTCACACCTTCCAAGGCATCTTTCACACCCTCCAAGGCATCCTTCATACACTCCAAGGAATCCTTCACACACTCCTATGCATCCTTCACACCCTCCAAGGCATCCTTCACACCTTCCAAGGCATCTTTCACACCCTCCAAGGCATCCTTCACACACTCCAAGGAATCCTTCACACACTCCAATGCATCCTTCACACCCTCCAAGGCATCCTTCACACTTTATTTTTGACTGTTGCTTTATGAAGGGAGATAAAAATAGGTTTTATGATTGGAATAAAAGGAATGATAATGGAGGGAGAGTGGGAGGATGGAGGGAGAGTGGGACGATGGAGGGAGAGTGGGACGATGGAGGGAGAGTGGGCAGATGGAGAGAGAGTGGGAGGATGGAGAGAGAGTGGGAGGATGGAGGGAGAGTGCAAAGATGGAGAGAGAGTGGGAGGATGGAGGTAGAGTGGGAGGATGGAGGGAGAGTGGGAAGATGGAGGGAGAGTGGAAGGATGGAGGGAAAGTGGGAGGATGGAGGAAGAGTGGGAGGATGGAGGGAGAGTGGGAGGATTGAGGGAGAGTGGGAAGATCGAGGGAGAGTGGGAGGATGAAGGGAGAGTGGGAAGATGGAGGGAGGGTGGGAGGATGGAGGGAAAGTGGGAGGATGGAGGAAGAGTGGGAGGATGGAGGGAGAGTGGGACGATGGAGGGAGAGTGGGCAGATGGAGAGAGAGTGGGAGGATGGAGAGAGAGTGGGAGGATGGAGGGAGAGTGGGAAGATGGAGAGAGAGTGGGAGGATGGAGATAGAGTGGGAGGATGGAGGGAGAGTGGGAAGATGGAGGGAGAGTGGAAGGATGGAGGGAAAGTGGGAGGATGGAGGAAGAGTGGGAGGATGGAGGGAGAGTGGGAGGATGGAGGGAGAGTGGGAAGATCGAGGGAGAGTGGGAGGATGAAGGGAGAGTGGGAAGATGGAGGGAGAGTGGGAGGATGGAGGGAAAGTGGGAGGATGGAGGAAGAGTGGGAGGATGGAGGGAGAGTGAGAGGATGGAGGGAGAGTGGGAGGATGGAGGGAGAGTTTGAGGATGGAGGGAGAGTGGGTGGATGGAGGGAGAGTGGGAAGATGGAGGAAGAGTGGGAGTATGGATGGACAGTGGGAGGATGGAGGGAGAGTGGGAGGATGGAGGGAGAGTGGGAAGATGGAGGGAGAGTGGGAGGATCTAGGGAAAGTGGGAGGATGGAAGAAGAGTGGGAGGATGGAGGGAGAGTAGGGAGGATGGAGGGAGAGTAGGAAGGATGGAGGGAGAGTAGGAAGGATGGAGGGAGAGTAGGAAGGATGGAGGGAGAGTAGGAAGGATGGAGGGAGAGTAGGAAGGATGGAGGGAGAGTAGGAAGGATGGAGGGAGAGTAGGAAGAATGGAGGGAGAGTAGGAGGATCTAGGGAAAGTGGGAGGATGGAGGAAGAGTGGGAGTATGGAGGGACAGTGGGAGGATGGAGGGAGAGTGGGAGGATCTAGGGAAAGTGGGAGGATGGAGGAAGAGTGGGAGGATGGAGGGAGAGTAGGGAGGATGGAGGGAGAGTAGGAAGGATGGAGGGAGAGTAGGGAGGATGGAGGGAGAGTAGGAAGGATGGAGGGAGAGTAGGGAGGATGGAGGGAGAGTAGGAAGGATGGAGGGAGAGTAGGAAGGATGGAGGGAGAGTGGGAGGATCTAGGGAAAGTGGGAGGATGGAGGAAGAGTGGGAGTATGGAGGGACAGTGGGAGGATGGAGGGAGAGTGGGAGGATGGAGGGAGAGTGGGAAGATGGAGGGAGAGTGGGAGGATCTAGGGAAAGTGGGAGGATGGAGGAAGAGTGGGAGGATGGAGGGAGAGTAGGAAGGATGGAGGGAGAGTAGGAAGGATGGAGGGAGAGTAGGAAGGATGGAGGGAGAGTAGGAAGGATGGAGGGAGAGTAGGAAGGATGGAGGGAGAGTAGGAAGGATGGAGGGAGAGTAGGGAGGATGGAGGGAGAGTAGGAAGGATGGAGGGAGAGTAGGAAGATGGAGAGAGAGTGGGAGGATGGAGGGAGAGTGGGAGGATGGAGGGAGAGTGGGAGGATGGAGGGAGAATGGGAGGATGAAGGGAAAGTGAGAGGAAGGAGGAAGAGTGTGAGGATGGAGGGAGAGTGGGAGGATGGAGGGAGAGCGGGAAGATGGAGGGAGAGTGGGGGGATGAAGGGAAAATGGGAGGATGGAGGAAGAGTGGGAGGATGAAGGGAGAGTGGGAGGATGGAGGAAGAGTGGGAGAATGGAGAGAAAGTGGGAGGATGGAGGGAGAGTGGGAGGATGGAGGAAGAGAGGGAGGATGGAGGAAGAGTGGGAGAATGGAGGGAGACTGGGAGGATGGAGGGAGAGTGGGAGGATGGAGGAAGAGCGGGAGGATGGAGGAAGAGTGGGAGGATTGAGGGAGAGTGGGAGGATGGAGAAAGAGTGGGAGGATGGAGGGAGAGTTGGAGGATAGATGGAGAGTGGGAAGATGGAGGGAGAGTGGGAGGATGGAGAGAGAGAGGGAGGATGGAGGAAGAGTGGGAGAATGGAGGGAGACTGGGAGGATGGAGGGAGAGTGGGAGGATGGAGGAAGAGCGGGAGGATTGAGGGAGAGTGGGAGGATGGAGAAAAAGTGGGAGGATGGAGGGAGAGTGGGAGGATGGAGGAAGAGCGGGAGGATTGAGGGAGAGTGGGAGGATGGAGGGAGAGTGGGAGGATGGAGGGAGAGTGGGAGGATGGAGGAAGAGCGGGAGGATTGAGGGAGAGTGGGAGGATGGAGAAAAAGTGGGAGGATGGAGGAAGAGCGGGAAAATGGAGGAAGAGTGGGAGGATTGAGGGAGAGTGGGAGGATGGAGAAAAAGTGGGAGGATGGAGGGAGAGTGGGAGGATGAAGGGAGAGTGGGAGGATGAAGGGAGAGTGGGAGGATGGAGGGAGAGTGGGAGGATGGAGGGAGAGTGAGAGGATGGAGGGAGAGTGGGAGGATGGAGGGAGAGTGGGAGGATGAAGGGAGAGTGAGATGATGGAGGGAGAGTGTGAGGATGGAGGGAGAGTGGGAGGATGGAGGGAGAGTGGGAGGATGGAGGGAGAGTGGGAGGATGGAGGGAGAGTGAGAGGATGGAGGGAGAGTGAGAGGATGGAGGGAGAGTGGGAGGATGGAGGGAGAGTGGGAGGATGAAGGGAGAGTGAGAGGATGGAGGGAGAGTGAGAGGATGGAGGGAGAGTGGGAGGATGGAGGGAGAGTGGGAGGATGGAGGGAGAGTGGGAGGATGGAGGGAGAGTGGGAGGATGGAGGGAGAGTGGGAGGATGGAGGGAGAGTGGGAGGATGGAGGGAGAGTGGGAGGATGGAGGGAGAGTGGGAGGATGAAGGGAGAGTGGGAGGATGGAGGGAGAGTGGGAGGATGGAGGTTAAGTCTATCCTTCCTCGTCCTCTACTATATCTTCTTATGGTTCTTCCTCTTCCTCCTCCTTCTCAGCCTCCACTGATTCCTCTTGTTTTGTTTCCTTCTTTTCCTCCTTCTCTTCTACTTCTTCCTTTCCCATATTTTTTTTGTATATATTTTACGCTGCACACGCTCTTATCATATTTCTTATCCTTGTGGTTCTTCTTCTTCTTCTTCTTCTTCTTCTTCTTCTTCTTCTTCTTCTTCTTCTTCTTCTTCTTCTTCTTCTTCTTCTTCTTCTTCTTCTTCTTCTTCTTCTTCTTCTTCTTCTTCTTCTTCTTCTTCTTCCTTATTATTGTTATATTTTCCTCCTACCATAATTTATAATACATTAATGTATTATTTTTATTATTTTTGCTCTCATGGTTTATTACATGTTATTTTTTTATTTCCATTTATCCCTTCATTCATTCCCCTTACCTTTATCTATTTATCTTTTAATTTACTTCCATATATCTACTTATTTTCCTTCCTACTGTCCACTCATTTCCCTCCAATATCTCATTGATCCACTTATTTCCCTTCCATTTATCTACTCATTTCCCTTCCATTTTCCACTAATTTCCCTTCCATTTATCCAACATTTTCCCTTTAATTTACCCCACTTAACCACTCATTTCCCTTTATCCATTTATCCACTCATTTCCCTTTCCATTTATCCATTTATCCACTCCACAACAGTGGCACGAAATTTCTCTGGTGAACCTGGAATGGACTCACGGGAAAGATCCAATAGGATTAGATTTATGCAGTTTGTCGCAAACTGCTAGATTATTGTTCACCCAATATCCACTCTGTGCACGCCAGAGCATATGGATACATAAAAGGCCTAGGAACTAGAAATGGTAATGCTCTTGCCTCTCTCCTTTTCTGTTTAGACATAAAGAAAAAGGTCACGGAAGACCTGATCACTGAGTTTGATTGCCAGTTCTAGAGGACAATCTCAGTGAACTCTCTTGAAATGTTCACTAGTCTCCACCTAGAATGAGCGAAAACGCACAATACCGTGACTGGAACAATACACAAATAACCCACATAGAGGAGAGAGAAGCTTACGACAACGTTTCGGTCCGACCTGGATCATTTACAGTGTGACTTTGTAAATGATTCAAGTCAAACCGAAACGTCGTCGTAAGCTCCTCTCTCCTATGTGTATGTTATTTGTGTATAGTCTTCTCCTCTATGCAACACACCATTAAGCAGGTCATACCTGCCCTGCAAGTCACTCATCCCGCTGACTGTCTTCTACTTGGTATTCCACTCGGGTCTCTAATGGTGAGATTCTAAGAAGAAAGATATCTGACTTGAAAAAGAATGAAAATCTGTAGTGATAACATAAATTGCGACAGTGATTTTCTATCTCCTCATCACAAATCTATCTTTCCTTACTCTAACCTGTTTTTTACGATGCTTTTCATCTATGGCCAGCCCCAAGCAAGGAGTACCCACCCACCTAAAGTCCGTGCTGGAAGAAGTCCAGCATGAATCACATTGCTAGCAAATTCCTGTCACATTAGTAGGACTGCGAATATACACAGCGTCTTAGATTGCCTTGCCTATCTCTAATGAATCCAGAGAACTGGTGAAGGAATTCTTCCAGAGCATAAACGTAATTCCGCGGGGGGAGGATAACGTTAGCTGTAGTAGTGAAATTCACATTAGAATTTCTTATTAGCCTCATCAGTAGGACCAGCTGAAATAATGCCCCAAATATCATGTAGTTGGGACAGCCCCATCGTGGAAAAGATTTTCTGAAGCTATTTTAAAGGTTGCAAACTAAGAAAAAAGGGAGAGCTCTCCTTTTAGCCGTGAGTGCATGTCAGTCGGGTGATTTTATTTACTCACGGACCCTTCGCATTACAGTGGCTCTCTGCATTTTTGCTATTATTTATACTGAGTTCAAGAATATATCTGTGACAAAGTGACAGCTGGCCCTTACGGTCTACACGAAATGAACTGTTAGAGTTCCATGGTTGGCATGTTAGACACATAAAAAAACAAGGAGTTTATAAAGAGAAGCCTTGCTACAGCCCGGTGCCCAAAGCACAGAGAACCTCAGTCTTTGCTGCTCATCATTCCAGATAAACCCACCAGCCGCCATGTTAATAAATGGTTTACAAAACTGACAAGTTGATAAATTAGATACTTGTGCAGTATTTGGGTATATTACGGAAACGTTACACCACAAAGCGACTTCTTTTGTCCGATATATATATATATATATATATATATATATATATATATATATATATATATATATATATATATATATATATATATATATATATATATATATATATATATATATATATATATATATATATATATATATATATATATATATATATATATGCAAAACAACCACTCTGAAAGAACAGAGAAATTCCAAGCGCTTTCGTGACTACTCACATTATCAATGATAATGTGAGTAGTCACGAAAGCGCTTGGAATTTCTCTATTCTTTCAGAGTGGTTGTTTTGCATATTCTGAAATCACCTGTTTATCGTGATCTTATTGCATATATATATATATATATATATATATATATATATATATATATATATATATATATATATATATATATATATATATATATATATATATATATATATATATATATAAGACCCTAGTTATGCCAGTGCCATCACTGAATGGGAGACTCTTGCTGCTCCAGCACCAGACCCTAGTGCAGCTCTGGCTCACAGTCAAGCTGGGATGGCCTGATCGCTGAAAATGTGCTTGCCAACATGCTTAGGGCTGCAACATCAGATAGGGAGATTGCCCGTCTCCAGGCTGTGAGCGCATCTCACTCCGGGGACTTCCTGCAAACAGTACCCATTTCGGCAATGGGAACGCAACTCGACCCTAAGACCCTCCGTATTGCAGTGGCTCTTCGCCTTGCTGCCCCAATTCACACAGAATATACGTGTATTTGCGGCGAAGCGGAAGCAGACCAGTACGGTCTACATGGTCTTAACTGTTACAAAACCAAGGGCTGGCATGCAAGACACAATGAGGTCAACGACATCATCAAGAGAACCCTTGCTACAGCTGGATGCCCAGCCGAGAGGGAGCCCCGATCATTAGCAGCCAACAATACCCACAACTCAGCAAACCGACCCGACGGGATCACCATCTATCCTTGGAAGAATGGTAACCTCTTAGCATGGGACTATACCTGTGCGTCCACACTGGCTGACACCTATATCCATCACAGTGTGGGGCGACAGGGAGGAGCTGCTGATCACAGGGAGGAGTACAAGATCAGCAAGTACAGGGACATAAGCCAATAGCATTAATTTGTCCCAGTGGGATCAGAGACCTTGGGATCATGGGGAAAAAATGTCACACGTTTCCTTAAAGAATTGGGTTCCAGACTCATCGACACCTCCAGGGACCCAAGGGCAGCCGCTTTCATGTTCCAGCGCCTCAGCGTAGCCATCCAGACCGGAAATGCTTGCTGCATACTTGGCTCGCATCCAGCCTCGGAGGAGCTGGAGGAAATTCATGATCTTTGATACATTATGCCATTGTATTCATGTTTGTTTTTCTCTGTAAATGTATTTTGTTTATTAATAAATGTTCTCATAGAATAAAAAAATATATAGGGGGTGGTAGGTGAAGAAAATATTCAAACAGCTCTGGAGAGAACCTTGAGTTTTTCCTGAGGTACGTTTATTGTCTTCTCTGAGGATGAGGGTCCCCATTCCAGCTATAGAGATGGTACTTCCCTATATATCTTAATATATATATATATATATATATATATATATATATATATATATATATATATATATATATATATATATATATATATATATATATATATATATATATATATATACATATGCAAAACAACCACTCTGAAAGAATAGAGAAATTCCAAGCGCTTTCGTGACTACTCACATTATCAAGGAACTATGAAAGTGAAGCATCCAAGGAAGCTATATAAGGGGTCGGCCAGCACCTCACTATCAGATCCCACAACGGTTAAACACGTGACGCGCGGCGAGCCAACTTGGATAGGTCCTTTGCAAAACTCACCCCCAAACTATTTATTTGTCCAGTGTATTATTAAATTCTACCCAAATTCTATTAATTATAAATGGATCTAATTTATATAAACCAAAGGAAATATTCATATTATTGTCAAAACTGCTTTTTATGAAACAAGATTCAATTATATTCCTGTCGACCATGGACTTGCTTGATACTACTTTCTCAACTTTTTGAAAATCAATTGGATGGTTAAAATCTCTTACATGAATAAATAGAGCATTGGAATCTTGTCCAGTTCTAATGCTATATTTATGTTGTTTTAATCTTAGTTCGAGATTTTTACCAGTTTGACCGTAATAAACTTTATCGCAAATTTTACTAGGAATCTTATAGACACATCCATCAGCATTTTGGGGGGAATTCTTAATCAAAAGTTTTTTTTTACTGTATCAAGATTTTTGAATACAACTTTAATATTAAAAGTCTTAGACTTTTAATATTATATATATATATATATATATATATATATATATATATATATATATATATATATATATATATATATACATATATATATATATATATATATATATATATATATATATATATATATATATATATATATATATATATATATATATATATATGTCGTGCCGAATAGGCAGAACTTGCGATCTTGGCTTAAATAGCAACGCTCATCTTGCCATATAGGACAAGTGAAAATTTGTGTATGCAATAATTTCGCCAAAATCATTCTGAACCTAACGAAAAAAACTATATTTCACTGTGTTTGTTTAGTATTAAATTATTGTATACAAATCTAAAATATATTTAGTTGGGTTAGGCCAAAATAAATTGTTCTTGCTATAATAAGGTTAGGTAAGTTTTCTAAGTTCCTTTTGGTGCAAAATTATAAATTTGTAGATCAACATTAATGAAAAAAATATATCTTTAAACGTATAAGCGAAACTTTTAGAAAGGACTTAATTTTAAATGAGTTCTTGCTAATTGACCAGTTTTACATATTCGGCACGACATATATATATATATATATATATATATATATATATATATATATATATATATATATATATATATATATATATATATATATATATATATATATATATATATATATATATATATATATATATATATATATATACATATGTATATATATATATATATATATATATATATATATATATATATATATATATATATATATATATATATATATATATATATATATATATGTCCTGTCTAAGGGCAATGTGTGGTGTAAATATTATGCAGAAAATTCGGAGTGTGGAAATTAGGAGAAGGTGTGGAGTTAATAAAAGCATTAGTCAGAGGGCAGAAGAGGGGTTGTTGAGGTGGTTTGGTCATTTAGAGAGAATGGATCAAAGTAGAATGACATGGAAAGCATATAAATCTATAGGGGAAGGAAGGAGAGGTAGGGGTCGTCCTCGAAAGGGTTGGAAAGAGGGGGTAAAGGAGGTTTTGTGGGCTAGGGGCTTGGATTTCCAGCAAGCGTGCATGAGCATGTTAGATAGGAGTGAATGGAGGCGAATGATACTTGGGACCTGACGATCTGTTGGAGTGTGAGCAGGGTAATATTTAGTGAAGGGATTCAGGGAAACCGGTTATTTTCATATAGTCGGACTTGAGTCCTGGAAATGGGAAGTACAATGCCTGCACTTTAAAGGAGGGGTTTGGGATATTGGCAGTTTGGAGGGATATGTTGTGTATCTTTATACGTATATGCTTCTAGACTGTTCTATTCTGAGCACCTCTGCAAAAGCAGTGATAATGTGTGAGTGTGGTGAAAGTGTTCAATGATAATGAATGTATTTTCTTTTTGGGGATTTTCTTTCATATATATATATATATATATATATATATATATATATATATATATATGTAGAATGTATTTATGTATACATATTATGTTTCCGTTATAAACACTCAGTTGTTTTTTCAGTCGAGGTATTCAGAGAGGAATGTCAGTTAAAGGCGGCTTGGGGAGGGGGGGTTGAGAATTATATTATATCTGAATATTCACTGTTAGCAGCTGGTGCATGTCACATTCCATGGGGAGTGAGTGAGTGAGTGAGAGAGAGAGAGAGAGAGAGAGAGAGAGAGAGAGAGAGAGAGAGAGAGAGAGAGAGAGAGAGAGAGAGAGAGAGAGAGAGAGATAGTTCCTGTGACGGTTTTTACTATTAACTCTATATTATCACAATAAAATAGAAAGAAGCTGTAACAGTAAGTTACTGGAATTGAATTCAGTATGAAGAAAACAATGAAGATGTTAAACGTGGAGAGGCGACCAGTGACACTGTATCACCAGGAAGGTAAACTAAATAAAAAAAAATAATTGTACATTTCGACCTTTCTGACATATTTGAAATTTTACCTTCAGTTAGCACCAATATATCAGAACTGATGTTATATATCCATAAAACCTAAATTAGCTATAGGCACTGGATGAAAGACAGGGATCTGAGGGTAGACATTACACCTAACCTCTCTCACCGAAAAAAATATCATTGGCAAAAAGAACTGGATGCAAAATTCTAAATAGTTAAATAAAATAAAATTTCGAGATATAGAACCCCGCCTTTGGAGCCCCAAATCAGTCAAATCCTTGAGAGAAACTTGAGAAAAATATAAGGATTTGCCATTGGTCTCTGAGCTCAGGGAAATGACCTACGGGGATGATGCAAAAATCGTATGCAAATTAGGAAATTATGAAGATTGAAAAATTCTGCTGGAGGATTTAGATAAGTTGAGCAAATGGAAAGATATATGGAAGATGGAGTTTAATGTTGATAAATGCCAAGTAATAAAAAATGGGAGAAAGCGACAATAGTCCCCATAAAGAATAAAGTTCGTGTGATGGAATATTCAGAGAATCTGATGAAGATGAAGAATTGGAAGGAATTAACGACAGTAAATTACAGTTTAAAGCAACAACAGAAAAGTGGTAGTGAGACACTGATGTAAATGACGTATCGCACACAATGTTGAAGAAACGCTGCAAAACAAACTTTTATTGGAGCTACGTTTCGCTCTATTAGAGAATTATCAAGTCATTACTTCATATAAAGCTGTACGCAGAGCAAAACCTTGTTCCAAATGTAAAGTAGTTTTGGTTGAAATTGACATAAATGCAGAAGTCTTTAGTGAGACGTTTCGCCCCTTGCAGCAGACGTGAAAGAATCTGTTAAACAGGTTATGTTACAGGCTGTTAAAGAGGCTGTTATGGCTATATAGATACGCATGCTGTTAAGAGAAACAGCCTGGTTGATCAGTCAACAAATGAAGATGTCTGACTTTAGGTCACAGGAATATGACACACACACACACACACACACACACACACACACTGTACACCGTGTACGTCAGGCCCATACTGGAGTATGCAGCACCTGTTTGGAACCCGCACTTGATCAAGCACGTCAAGAAATTAGAGAAAGTGCAAAGGTTTGCGACAAGGTTAGTACCTGACGACACTGGAGGACAGGAGGGTCAGGGGAGACATGATAACGACATATAAAATACTGCGCGGAATAGACAAGGTGGACAAAGACAGGATGTTCCAGGGAGGGGACACAGAAACATGAGGTCACAATTGGAAGTTGAAGACTCAGATGAGCCAAAGGGATGTTAGGAAGTATTTCTTCAGCCATAGAGTTGTCAGGCAGTGGAATAGCCTAGAAAGGGACGTAGTGGAGTCGGGAACCATACATAGTTTTAAGACGAGGTTTGATAAAGTTCAGGGAGCAGGGAGAGAGAGGACCCAGTAGAAACCAGTGAAGAGGCGGGGCCAGGAGCTAAGACTAGACCCCTGCAACCACAAATAGGTGAGTACAAATAGGTGAGTACACACAGTAGGGACAGCAAGCGCGCGAGTCACGCCTTCAGTGCTCCGGGAATACAAGTGTTTTTGAGGGCTACCCAAGTGTTCTGCAAGGGTTGCTAAGTGTGTCAGGGTAGTGAACAATCCTAGAAGTGATTTTTAATCTGCCTGAGCCACATAAGTGTGGGGAGAGCCACAATTTTGTAAGTGATCTAGAAAACAAAAACGTTGTGGCGCAGAGTGGGCAGGCTAGTGTGGGTGGTAAGGCGACGTTGTCAAGTGTTACCCAAGAAAGATAATAAAGTGAAACAATCGTGTGACCAGTGAGAGAAATACAGTGAATAGGGTACATTATTAATGAGAAGAAATTGAGGTGGATCTACGCCAGGACGTACATCGAGCTGGATCTACGCCAGGACGTCACATCGAGCTGGACAATCTACAGGCTGCTACAGCTGCTCTACAAGTACTGTATCCACCTATGAGTGGTTGTTTGGGTGTGGGGTTCAGGTTCCAATTAACCGCCAAGCTGAATGTGAATGGTCTAACTCTCATAGCACGATAAAGAATAGGCACTCAAGTATTCAATAAGGAATAGCAATTGGTAATCCATTGAACAAGGCGATTAACTTACTACAAGCTAGGTGGCAGGTCAGGCATAGGCAACATTGTAAGTAGGTGAACGTAAGTCCCAGGAGGGTGGGAGTCAGGTCATAAGAGGTTGAGGACACAAGCGACCACTGAAAATCCACATTACACTCCAAGCACAAGCCACCCACTTTTCAGACACATAATAAACCCACACATAAT
Organism: Cherax quadricarinatus; assembly: GCF_038502225.1. Taxonomy (NCBI): domain Eukaryota; kingdom Metazoa; phylum Arthropoda; class Malacostraca; order Decapoda; family Parastacidae; genus Cherax; species Cherax quadricarinatus. The sequence continues at coordinate 12,129,485 of NC_091348.1, forward strand.
TCGACACAATTACACACACACACACACACACACACACACACACACACACACACACACACACACACACACACACACACACACACACACACACACACATACACACACACATACACACATACACACACACACACACACACACACACACACATACACACATACACACACACACACACACACACACACACACACACACACACACACACTCATACACACACACACACACACACTCACACACACACAACCACAAATAGGTGAGTACAAATAGGTGAGTACATATCCAGACTCATACACTCCCCCCTCACCACCGACATCTCACTACTTCCCCTGATCCCTCCCCTCCCTCGTTCACCCTCCCCTCCCTCGTTCACCCTCCCCTCCCTCGTTCACCCTCTCCCTCCCCACCCCTCCCCACTCCTCTCCCACATAGCCACAGTTCCTTCACTACCACCCCCCCCCACACTCTGACATACACAATACTAACCTAACATACAGAATTACATAGGTTTCCCACTCTGAGGCAATCAGGATAAAACAAAAATGGGTTGCCAGAGAACAACAAGAAAAACCAAGGGACAGGAGGAGGAAGCTGCAAAGGAAGATTGGGCAGCAGAGCTCATAAAAAGGGATCATGAATGGGAAAAGAAACTAGAAGAACTTAGCATGAGAATGGAAGAGAGGATAGATATGGAAAGCAGGAAGTGGGAGGTGCATGTCAAAGCAGCAGAGGCTAGGATACAGAGTTTAGAAGAGGAACTGAAAAATCTGAAACAGCCTAAAGAACTAAAGAACATTTTGGGATTGACAACAGAGACTGCTACCTCAGCCACAAATAAGGGGACTGTAGGGAAAGAAGGGGCACAACTGCATGGAGAAGCTCTATCAGAGGAGACTGTAGTAAATGAAAGAGCTAAGCTTTATGTGGAAGCCCTAACAGACAACAACAGAGCCCAAGGAAAGCCGAGAAGGGAAAATGACAGGCCACTGGGCCCAAGTACATTAGCCAGTGAAACTGAAGTAAGGAAAGCTGCAGTGGAGGAAACCAAATTAAATGAGGGGATACACAGGGATATGCAGTGGGAGAATGAAAGGGTGAGGTCAGTCTTTGTGAATGGGCTCCAGGAAGTTGAAAGGGAAACATATGAAGCAAGAAAACAAGGGAAAAAAAGCAATTGAAAGCATCATGAAAGCAATAGGAGAAGACGACATGACGCAGCTGGAAAATTTTCGGAGAATAGGGGGGTTTGTAAAAAAAAGAAACTGGCCAGTGAAAGTGACCTTCAAGGCAGAAGCGACTCGGACCAGGATCCTGCAGGAGAAAGCACGATTAAGGGACATGCCGGCATACAGGAAGGTGTATCTCGACCGCGACAGAACACAAGAAGAAAGGCAGAAACTGAGAGAGATGGTACAAAGGCGAAAGGAGGAAAGAGAGGGGATGGAGAAGACAGACAGGAGATCCCAGACCCAGGAAGAAGGTCAAATACAGCCTCCCTCACAACTTCCTATAGAAGCCTCCCAACCAGGTCAACCCCAGTGCAACCAAACACTCTAAATCAAAACACCCATGCCACATCCAATACCCCCACCCACTACAGTACAAACTCCACCCCCACAGCAACAACCCATAGTTCCTTACCAGGTCTCCCACTTCCCCAACCTCAATATACCTCCCAGACCACAATCTTAGAAAAGAAGTTGAAGGTGTGGTATACAAATGCAGATGGAATAACAAACAAGTATGATGAGTGGCACGAAAGAATCAAGGAGACATCCCCAGAGATAATAGCACTCACAGAAACGAAACTCACCAGAATAATAACAGATTCAATCTTTCCATCCGGATATCAAATCCTCAGGAAAGACAGAGGGAGGAGAGGGGGAGGAGGAGTTGCACTGCTCATTAAAAACCAGTGGGAGTTTGAGAAAATGGAAGGAATGGATGGCACGGGCGAAAGGGACTACATAGTAGAAACAATCTAGTCTGAGGGATATAAGGTGATAATTGCAGTAATGTACAACCCACCACAGAACTGCAGGAGGCCAAGAGAAGAATACGATGTGAGCAACAGAGCAATGATCGACACACTAGCCGATGTGGCCAGGAGAGCACACATGGGGGGAGCAAAGTTACTAGTTTTGGGTGATTTCAATCACATGGAGAGTGACTGGGAAAACCTGGAGCCCCATGGGGGTCCCGAAACATGGAGAGCCAAGATGATGGATGTGGTACTGGAAAACCTCATGCATCAACATGTTAGAGACACTACCAGAGAGAGAGGAGAGGATGAACCAGCAAGGCTGGACCTTGTATTCACCTTGAGTAGTTCGGACATCGAGGGTATCATGTATGAAAGGCCCCTGGGAACTAGTGATCATGTGGTTCTGTGCTTCGACTACATAGTTGAGCTCCAAGTGGAGAGAGTAGCAGGAATAGGCTGGGAAAAACCAAACTACAAAAGGGGGAACTACTCAGGCATGAGGAACTTCCTTCAAGACATTCAGTGGGAGAGGGAACTGACAGGAAAACCAGTACAAGAAATGATGGACTATGTCACAACAAAATGCAAGGAGGCAGAGGAGAGGTTTGTTCCCAAGGGAAACAGAAATAATGGGAAGAACAGAACGAGTCCTTGGTTCACCCAAAGGTGTAGGGAGGCAAAAACTAGGTGTACTAGAGAATGGAAAAGGTACAGAAGACAGAGAACTCAGGAAAATAAAGAAATCAGCCGAAGAGCCAGAAACGAATATGCACAGATAAGAAGGGAGGCTCAGAGACAATATGAAAATGACATAGCATCAAAAGTAAAGACTGACCCGAAGCTGTTGTACAGCCACATCAGGAGGAAAACAACAGTCAAGGACCAGGTAATCAAACTGAGGAAGGGTGATGGGGAATTCACAAGAAACGACCAAGAGGTATGTCAGGAGCTCAACACAAGATTTAAAGAGGTATTTACAGTGGAAACCAGTAGGACTCCAGGAAATCAGAACAAGGGGGCACACCAGCAAGTGCTGGATGAGGTACATATAACCAAGGAGGAGGTGAAGAAGCTGCTATGCGAACTTGACACCTCAAAGGCGGTAGGACCAGACAATATCTCTCTATGGGTCCTTAAAGAGGGAACAGAGATATTGTGTGAGCCATTAACAAAGATCTTCAACACATCATTTGAAACTGGGCAACTCCCTGAGGTATGGAAAATGGCAAATGTAGTCCCAATTTTTAAAAAGGGAGACAGACATGAGGCACTAAACTACAGACCTGTATCACTAACGTGTATAGTATGCAAGGTCATGGAGAAGATCATCAGGAGGAGAGTGGTGGGGCACCTGGAAAGAAACAAGTGTATAATTGACAACCAGCACGGTTTCAGGGAAGGAAAATCCTGTGTCACAAACCTACTAGAGTTTTATGACAAGGTGACAGAAGTAAGACAAGAGAGAGAGGGGTGGATCGACTGCATATTTTTGGACTGCAAGAAGGCCTTCGACACAGTTCCTCACAAGAGGTTACTGCAAAAGCTAGAGGATCAGGCACACATAACAGGAAAGGCACTGCAATGGATCAGAGAATATCTGACAGGGAGGCAACAACGATTCATGGTACGCGACGAGGTGTCTGAGTGGGCGCCTGTGACAAGCGGGGTTCCACAGGGGTCAGTCCCAGGACCTGTGCTGTTCTTGGTATATGTGAACGACATAACGGAAGGGATAGACTCAGAAGTGTCCTTGTTTGCAGATGATGCGAAGTTAATGAGTAGAATCAAATGGGATGAGGAGCAGGCAGGACTACAAAGAGACCTGGACAGGCTACAAGCCTGGTCCAGCAACTGGCTCCTTGATTTTAACCCTGCCAAATGCAAAGTCATGAAGATTGTGGAAGGGCAAAGAAGACCGCAGACACAATATAGCTTAGATGGCCAAAGACTGCAAACCTCACTCAAGGAAAAAGATCTGGTGGTGAGTATAACACCGAGCATATCTCCTGAGGCGCACATCAATTAGATAACTGCTGCAGCATACGGGCGCCTGGCAAACCTACGGATAGCGTTCCGATACCTCAGTAAGGATTCGTTTAAGACTCTGTATACTATTTACGTCAGGCCCATACTGGAGTATGCAGCACCAGTTTAGAATCCACACCTAGTCAAGCACGTCAAGAAATTAGAGAAAGTGCAAAGGTTTGCAACAAGACTAGTCCCAGAAATACGGGGATTGTCCTACGAAGAAAGGTTGAGGGAAATCGGCCTGACGACACTGGAGGACAGGAGGGTCAGGGGAGACGTGATAACGACATATAAAATACTGCGCGGAATAGACAAGATGGACAAAGACGGGATGTTCCAGAGAAGGGACACAGACACAAGGGGTCACAATTGGAAGTTGAAGACTCAGATGAATCAAGGGGATGTTAGGAAGTATTTCTTCAGTCATAGATAAGTCAGGCCGTGGAATAGCCTAGAAAGTAACGTAGTGGAGGCGGGAACCATACATAGTTTTAAGGCGAGGTATGATAGAGCTCATGGGGCAGGGAGAGAGAGGACCTAGTAGCAATCAGCGAAGAGGCGGGGCCAGGAGCTGTGACTCGACCCCTGCAACCACAAATAGGTGAGTACAAATAGGTGAGTACACACGCACACACACACACACACACACACACACACACACACACACACACACACACACACACACACACACACACACACACACACACACACACACACACACACACACACACACACACACATACACACACACACACACACACACACACACACACACACACACACACACACACACACACACACACACACACACACACACACACACACACACACACACACACACACACACACGAAAATCAGTAAACGAGATGATGGAATATGTGGCAGCAAAGTGCAAGGAGGCAGAGGAAAGGTTTGTTCCCAAGGGAAACAGAAATAATAGGAAGACCAAAACGAGTCCTTGGTTTACCCGAAGGTGTAGGGAGGCAAAAACTAAGTGCAACAGAGAATGGAAAAGGTACAGGAGGCATAGGACCCAGGAAAACAAGGAGATTAGTAGAAGAGCCAGAAACGAGTATGCACAGATAAGGAGGGAGGCCCAGCGACAATATGAAAACGACATAGCATCGAAAGTCAAATCTGACCCGAAACTGCTGTATAGCCACATTAGGAGGAAGACAACAGTCAAGGACCAGGTGATAAGGCTGAGGAAAGAAGGTGGAGAACTCACAAGAAACGATCAAGAGGTATGTGAGGAGCTCAACACGAGATTTAATGAAGTATTTACAGTAGAGACAGGAAGGCCTCTGGGGGGACAGACCAGATGGGGACACCAGCAAGGAATACACCAACAAGTGTTGGACGACATACATACAGATGAGGAGGAGGTGAAGAAACTGCTAAGGGACATAGATACCTCAAAGGCAATAGCACCGGACAACATCTCCCCGTGGGTCCTTAGAGAGGGAGCAGATATGTTGTGCGTGCCACTTATGACAATCTTCAACACGTCCCTGGAAACTGGGTAACTACCTGAGGTATGGAAGACGGCAAATGTAGTTCCCATTTTTTAAAAAGGAGACAGAGAAGAGGCACTAAACTGTAGACCTGTGTCATTGACGTGTATAGTATGCAAAGTTATGGAGAAGATTATCAGGAGGAGAGTGGTGGAGCACCTGGAAAGAAACAAGAGTATAAATGCCATCCAGCACGGATTCATGGAAGGCAAATCCTGTGTCACAAACCTTCTGGAGTTTTATGATAAAATAACAGAAGTAAGACACGAGAGAGAGGGGTGGGTTGATTGCATCTTCTTGGACTGCAAGAAGGCCTTTGACACAGTTCCTCACAAGAGATTAGTGCAGAAGCTAGAGCATCAGGCGCATATAACAGGAAGGGCACTGCAATGGATCAGAGAATACCTGACAGGGAGGCAACAACGAGTCATGGTACGTAATGATGTATTACAGTGGGCACCTGTGACGAGCGGGGTCCCACAGGGGTCAGTCCTAGGACCAGTGCTATTTTTGGTATATGTGAACGACATGATGGAAGGGTTAGACTCAGAAGTGTCCCTGTTTGCAGATGATGTGAAGTTAATGAAGAGAATTAAATCAGATGAGGACCAGGCAGGACTTCGAAGAGACCTGGACAGACTGGACACCTGGTCCAGCAAATGGCTTCTCGAATTTAATCCTGCCAAATGCAAAGTCATGAAGATAGGGGAAGGGCACAGAAGACCACAGAGTATAGGCTAGGTGGCCAAAGACTGCAAACCTCACTCAAGGAGAAAGGTCTTGGGGTGAGTATAACACCGAGTATGTCTCCGGAAGCACACACCAACCAGATAACTGCTGCAGCATATGGGCGCCTGGCAAACCTGAGAACAGCATTCCGATACCTTAGTAAGGAATCGTTCAAGACACTGTACACCGTGTATATCAGGCCCATACTGGAGTATGCAGCACCTGTATGGAACCCACACTTGATAAAGCACGTCAAGAAACTAGAGAAAGTACAAAGGTTTGCAACAAGGTTAGTTCCAGAGCTAAGGGGAATGTCCTATGAAGAAAGATTAAGGGAAATCGGCCTGGCGACACTGGAGGACAGGAGGATCAGGGGAGACATGATAACGACATATAAAATACTGCGTGGAATAGACAAGGTGGACAAAGACAGGATGTTCCAGGGAGGGGACACAGAAACAAGAGGCCACAATTGGAAGTTGAAGACACAAATGAGTCAGAGAGATATTAGGAAGTATTTCTTCAGTCATAGAGTTGTCAGGCAGTGGAATAGCTTAGAAAATGACGTATTGGAGGCAGGAACCATACACAGTTTTAAGACGAGGTTTGATAAAGCTCATGGAGCGGGGAGAGAGAGGGCCCAGTAGCAACCGGTGAAGAGGCGGGGCCTGGAGCTAAGACTCGACCCCTGCAACCACAAATAGGTGAGTACACACACACACACAAACACACACACACACACACACACACACACACACACGCACACACACACAAAGTGAAAGTGTATAAACTAAGGGATGAGGAAGTTCGGGTGGGATATAAGCAACTATTGGCAGAAAGGTGGGCTGGTGGAAGTATGAGTAGTGGGGGGGTTGAAGAGGGATGGAATAGTTTTAAAAATGCAGTATTAGAACGTGGAGCAGAAGTTTGTGGTTATTGGAGGGTGGGTGCAGGAGGAAAAAAGGTGTGATTGGTGGAATGATGAAGTAAAGGTGTGATAAAAGAGAAAAAGGTAGCTTATGAGAGGTATTTAAAAAAGCAGAAGTGTTATAAGAAGAGCAGAGTATATGGAGAGTAAAAGAAAGGTGAAGAGAGTGGTGAGAGAGTGCAAAAGGAGAGCAGATGATAGAGTGGGAGAAGCACTGTCAAAAAATTTTAAAGAAAATAAGAAAAATTTTTGGAGCGAGTTAAACAAGTTAAGAAAGCCTAGAGAAGGAATGGATATGTCAGTTAAAAACAGAGTAGGGGAGTTAGTAGATGGGGAGATGGAGGTATTAGGTAGATGGCGAGAATATTTTGAGGAACTTTTAAATGTCGACGAAGAAAGGAAGGGGGTAATTTCATGCACTGGCCAGGGAGGTATACCATCTTGTAAGAGTGAAGAAGAGCAGGATTTGAGTGTGGGGAAGGTGCGTGATTACATAGGATGAAAGGGGGTAAAGCAGCTGGAACTGATGGGATCATGACAAAAATGTTAAAAGCAGGGGGGGACATAGTGTTGGAGTGGTTGGTATTTTTGTTCAATAAGTGTATGAAAGAGGGGAAGGTACCTAGGGATTGGTGGAGAGCATGCGTAGTTCCTTTATATAAAGGGAAGGGGGACAAAGGAGATTGTAAAAATTATAGAGGAATAAGTTTACTGAGTATACCAGGAAAAGTGTACGATAGGGTTATTGTTGAAAGAATTAGAGGTAAGACAGAATGTAGGATTGCGGATGAGCAAGGAGGTTTCAGAGTGGGTAGGGGATGTGTAGATCAAGTGTTTACATTGAAGCATATTTGTGAACAGTATTTAGATAAAGGTAGGGAAGTTTTTATTGCATTTATGGAATTAAAAAAGGCATATTATAGAGTCGATAGGGGAACAACGTGGCAGATGTTGCAAGTATATGGAATAGGTAGTAAGTTACTAAATGCTGTAAAGAGTTTTTATAAGGATAGTGAGGCTCAGGTTAGGGTGTGTAGAAGAGAGGGAGACTACTTCCCGGTAAAAGTAGGTCTTAGAGATATGTAATGTCACCATAATTATTTAATGTATTTTTAGATGGGGTTGTAAAAGAAGTAAATGCTAGGGTGTTCGGGAGAGGGGTGGGATTAAATTATGGGGAATTAAATACAAAATGGGAATTGACACAGTTACTTTTCGCTGATGATACTGTGCTGTTTACCTGGTTACCTGGACCTGGAGATTACCTGGAGGTTATTCAGGGGATCAACGCCCCCGCGCCACGGTCCATGACCAGGCCTGCCGGTGGATCAGGGCCTGATCAACCAGGCTGTTACTGCTGGTCGCACGCAGTCCAAATTAAGAGCCATAGCCCTGCTGATCCGGCACTGACTTTAGGTATCTGTCCAGCTCTCTCTTGAAGGCAGCCAGGGGCTTATTGGTAATTCCCCTAATGCTTGATGGGAGACTGTTGAACAGTCTTGGGCCCAGGACACTAATGGTGTTTTCTTTTAGTGTACCAATGGCGCCTCTACTTTTAATTGGGAGTATTTTGCATCGCCTGCCCAGTCTTTTACTTTCGTAGGGAGTGATTTCTGTGTGCAGATTCGGGATCATTCCTTCCAGGATTTTCCTAGTGTAGATTATGATATCTCTCTCTCTCTCCTGCGTTCCAACGAGTACAAGTCAAGTGCTTCCAAGCGTTCCCAGTAGTTAAGGTGCTTGATAGAACTTATACGTGCAGTAAAGGATCTCTGTACACTCTCTAGATCTGCAGTTTCACCTGCTTTGAATGGAGATGTTAATGTACAGCAGTATTCCAGCCTAGAGAGAACAAGTGATTTGAAAAGGATCATCATTGGCTTGGCATCTCTCGTTTTGAAAGTTCTCATTATCCATCCTATCATTTTCTTTGCACTTGTGATCGTGGCACTGTTGTGATCCTTGAAAGTGAGATCCTCAGATATTACTACTCCCAGGTCCCTTACATTATTTTTCCGCTCTATTGTATGGCCAGACTTTGTAGTATACTCTGTTCTAGTTATTATCTCCTCCAGTTTTCCATAACGGAGCAGTTGGAATTTGTCCTCATTGAACATCATATTGTTTTCCGTTGCCCACTGGAAAGCTTTGTGTATATCTTCTTGGAGGTTAACCGCGTCCTCAGCAGATGACAGCCTCATGCAGATCCTAGTATCATCCGCAAAGGATGATACGGTGCTGTTTACCTGGAGTTTGATAAATTAGACACATGTGCAACTCTTGGGTATCTTTATTGAGGAAACGTTTCGCCACACAGTGGCTTCATCAGTCCATACAAAGGAGAATCTCGAAGAACAGGAGGAGAATGAGGTAATCAGTCCCTCAGCCTTGAGTCGATGTGGTCAGTCCATCAATCTTGAATAGAATACGGCATACGTGCGGAGAAGGAGCTTATAAACCGTTGGTAGGAGAGGTGCAGCAGTCATAGGCGGTGTCACATTTGTTCAACGGTTTATAAGCTCCTTCTCAGCACGTATGCCGTATTCTGTTCAAGATTGATGGACTGACCACATCGACTCAAGGTTGAGGGACTGATTACCTCATTCTTCTCCTGTTCTTCAAGATTCTCCTTTGTATGGACTGATGAAGCCACTGTGTGGCGAAACGATTCCTCAATAAAGATACCCAAGAGTTGCACATGTGTCTAATTTATCAACATGTCGGTTCTCTGAACCATTCATCTACAAACCTGGAGTTTACCTGGAGAGAGTTCCGGGGGTCAACGCCCCTGCGGCCCGGTCTGTGACCAGGCCTCCTGGTGGATCAGAGACTGATCAACCAGGCTGTTGCTGCTGGCTGCACGCAAACCAACGTACGAGCCACAGCCCGGCTGGTCACGAACCGACTTTAGGTGCTTGTCCAGTGCCAGCTTGAAGACTGCCAGGGGTCTGTTGGTAATCCCCCTTATGTATGCTGGGAGGCAGTTGAACAGTCTCGGGCCCCTGACACTTATTGTATGGTCTCTTAACGTGCTAGTGACACCCCTGCTTTTCATTGGGGGGATGTTGCATCGTCTGCCAAATCTTTTGCTTTCGTAGTGAGTGATTTTCGTGTGCAAGTTCGGTACTAGTCCCTTTAGGATTTTCCAGGTGTATATAATCATGTATCTCTCCCGCCTGCGTTCCAGGGAATACAGGTTTAGGAACCTCAAGCGCTCCCAGTAATTGAGGTGTTTTATCTCCGTTATGCGCGCCGTGAAGGTTATCTGTACATTTTCTAGGTCAGCAATTTCACCTGCCTTGAAAGGTGCTGTTAGTGTGGTGTATATCTCTGTCTATGTCTGATATGAGGATGAGGAATAAGATGGGGGCGAGTACTGTGCCTTGTGGAACAGAGCTCTTCACTATGGCAGCCTCCGATTCAACTCTGTTGACCACTACTCTTTGTGTTCGATTTGTTAGGAAGTTGAAGATCCATTTCCCCACTTTCCCAGTTATTCCTTTAGCTTGTATTTTGTGCTCTATTACGCCATGATCACATTTGTCAAACGCTTTTGCAAAGTCTGTGTATATTACATCTGCATTCTGATTTTCTTCCAGTGCATCCAAGGCCAGATCATAGTGATCCAGTAGTTGTGAGAGGCAGGAGCGACCTGCTCTGAACCCATGTTGCCCTGGATTGTGCAGATTTTGGGAATCCAGGTGATTTGCAATCCTGCTTCTTAGCACTCTTTCAAAGATTTTTATGATGTGGGACGTCAGAGCTATTGGTCTATAGTTCTTAGCTAATGCTTTGCTACCACCTTTATGGAGTGGGGCTATATCCATTGTTTTAAGTGACTGTGGAATTTCACCCATGTCCAAGCTCCTCCTCCATAGTGTACTTAGGGCACGCGAGAGGGGTTTCTTGCAGTTCTTAACGAATACAGAGTTCCACGAGTCTGGGCCCGGGGCTGAGTGCATGGGCATATTGTCAATGGCTTTTTCGAAGTCTATCGGAGTTAGGGTAATGATGGAAATCTGGCATACATTTATGGAGTTATGAGGCTCATTCATTAAGAAATCATTTGGGTCGTCGAGCCTCAAACTGATTAGTGGTTCATTAAACACAGAGTCGTACTGGGATTTCAGTATTTCACTCATTTCCTTGTTGTCATCTGTGTAAGTCCCATCCTGTCTGAGTAAGAGCCCGATACTAGATGTAGTATTTGCCTTGTTTTTGGCATATGAAAAGAAATATTTCGAATTTCTTTCAATTTCACTAATAGCTTTAAGCTCCTCCTGTCTCTCCTGGTTCCTGTAAGAGTCATTTAACTTAAGTTCAATAGTTTCCACTTCCCTGGTCAGCGCCTCCTTTCGTGTATCATATATTCTAGCACTCCTGAGGAGCTCAGTGACTCTTCGTCGTCTTCTGAAGAGTGAGCATCTTTCTCTCTCCAGTTTACTCCTGATCTTCTTCTTTCTTAGGGGAATATGCCTAGTACATGCTTCAGTTGCCAAGAAGTTGATCTTTTCAAGGCACTGGTTTGGATCCATGTCATATAAGATATCTTCCCAACATGTTTCATTTAGGACATGGTTTACCTGGTCCCAGTTAATGTTCTTGTTGTTGAAGTTTTATTTTGTGAAGACACCTTCACAGGTACATGCATTCTGCTGATCAGGACCCCTATACATGTACGTCTGGACTTCGATTAGGTTGTGATCGGAATTAGTTGTTTTTGATATTCTTATGTCTCTTATCAGGTCCTCATTATTTGTGAAGATAAGGTCAAGTGTATTTTCTAGTCTTGTTGGCTCCACTATCTGCTGGCTTAAGGTGTGTTTTTCGCAGAGACTTAGTAGCTAATGTGTGTGTGACCTTTCATCTGCGCTACCTCTGGGGATTGTTTCAGCTATAACATTATTTGCTACATTCTTCCATTTTGTATGCCTTTGGTTGAAATCATCAAGCAGTAAGATGTTTGGGGATGGAGCTGGAAGACTTTCCAGACAGTAATCAATTTTCAGTAGTTGTTCCTTGAACTGTTGGAAGGTTGCATCTGGTGGCTTATATACAACCACAATGACTACGTTTTGGTTCTCGATCTTTATTGTTAGAACTTCAACTACCTCATTTGTGGTGTTCAGCGACTCCGTGCAGATGAGGGACTCTTTGACATACAGGCCAACCCCCCCATGTTGCCTGTTCTTTCTGTCGCATCTAAAAAGGTTGTAACCACTTATCCATATTTTACTGTCAAAGTGATCTTTTGTGTGAGTCTCTGAAGGCTGCAAACATTGCATTAGACTCCTTTAGAAGTCCACTGATAAAATGTATTTTGTTATTGGTGGATGGCTTAAGGCCCTGTATATTAGCAAATATTAACGAGGTTGTATTCTGTGTTTGTTGAGGGGATTTTGTTATTGGCATCAGTAGTTGTAGTTCTGGAGGGCCATGGGTGGCCACTGGCTGCGCCTCCAGTCCAACAAGGCTCCAAGGTGGTGGACTATTTTTTTTATTTCCTTCCATTTTCTTTTTCCGTTTCCTGCCACTAAAAAATCACCTGGAGTTGGGTTGTCGTAGTTACTATTGTTTGTCTTATGGGGTCTGTGCCTCCTGGTCCCTTTTAGATGGTATACAGGGCACTCGATGTTGTAACACTGCTTCTGGAGGACCGAGGGGTGACACATTTTTGGGTGAAAGAAAGTACAGGAAGAAGAACGACACACTCCTTTAGACAGGAGGTCGCTACATTTTTTGGGATGCTCAAAGTTGCATGTCCCATTTTTTTCCTGATATTCCATGCTTACAAATGCCCCAAGCATAATATTTGCACAAATTCACCTTTGGTTGAGAATTGTTGGGAGGTGTGTTGTCAATTTCTGCAGGTACTGGGACTGCACTATAATCCTCAGTATCCAAGCCAGGGCCACCCCGTTTTGGATTCCATCTACTTTTCTCAGTAGAGAAAGGAGGAGGAGACTCCTCTCCAACATCTGTACTGTGGGCCACGGTCTTGTGCAATGATGGTTGTATATTTACGGTTTTAGTGGTGGTTGTGGTAGGGTCCTTAGTAGAGTCTGGGATGGCAGTAAGGCTGGGGGCTGGGACTAAGTCAGCACTGGGGCTGGGGGGCTGAGCCTGGGCCAGCACCATCACTGTGGTTATTAGTGCTATTACTGGGGGATGGGTCTGGTTTAGCACTATGTGGGTGACTAGATAGTTTCGAGTCATCTGTTGTGGTATGGGCATTCTGCATTTTTTTATTCACTATCTCTTTCTCCCATGTTTTATATATTTTTGGTAGACTATCCAAGAGGTCATCTTTGTTTTCTTGATTATTTTTATCATTTATTACTCTCCTTAGTACCTTTCTGATACCTGCCCAAAGTTCTACATCTTTATTGCACAACCAGAAGCACCTTGCTAGTTCGAGGTCATTTCTTGAGGCTGTATTTAGTTTAGTACAAGAGATATGGTGTTTGGAAAAGCATAGGTTGCATATGATTCTGGATTTATTTCAAAGGACTTTTTTACATGTCCCACAGATATGCTGTGCTGACATCCTGTTTTTATCCTACTACACTCTGTATGCAACGGAAGAAAACTGATTTCCACTTTACCTCTCTCTTGCCGGTGCCAGTAATATGCTTATGGGAGATTCTAAAGAAAAAATGCAAAGGTTAGTGGACGAGTTTGGGAGTGTGTGTAAAGGTAGAAAGTTGAAAGTGAACATAGAAAAGAGTAAGGTGATGAGCGTATCAAATGATTTAGATAAAGAAAAATTGGATATCAAATTGGGGAGGAAGAGTATGGAAGAAGTGAATGTTTTCAGATATTTGGGAGTTGACGTGTCAGCGGATGGATTTATGAAGGATGAGGTTACTCATAGAATTGATGAAGGAAAAAAGGCGAGTGGTGCATTGAGGTATATGTGGAGAGAAAAAAGTTATCTATGGAGGGAAAGAAGGGAATGGATGAAAGCATAGTGGTACCAACACTCTTATATGTGTGTGAAGCTTGGGTTGTAAATGCAGCAGCGAGGAGGCGGTTGGAGGCAGTGGAGATGTCCTGTCTAAGGGCAATGTGTGGTGTAAATATTATGCAGAAAATTCGGAGTGTGGAAATTAGGAGAAGGTGTGGAGTTAATAAAAGTATTAGTCAGAGGGCTGAAGAGGGTTTGTTGAGGTGGTTTGGTCATTTAGAGAGAATGGATCAAAGTAGAATGACATGGAGAGAGCGTATAAATTTGTAGGTGAAGGAAGGTGGGGTAGGGGTCGTCCTCGAAAAGGTTGGAGGGAGGGGGTAAAGGAGGTTTTGTGGGCGGGGGGGGGTGGACTTCCAGCAAGCGTGCGTGAACGTGTTAGATAGGAGTGAATGGAGACGAATGGTATTTGGGACTTGACGAGCTGTTGGAGTGTGACTAGCCGAGGACTCGAACCCATATCCTTTCGGCCCTGTCTCGTGGTGAGCGAAAATCGCATATAGCTCTAACACACTAGACCACTTAAACCTACAAGAATCAAGCACCCACGAGGGAGGGCCAAAACGACACGGGTTCGAATCCTCGGCTAGTCACAGTGTTTTTATTTATTCAGTACCACTCGTTCGTGGTCACAATAATATAAATAGTGCTTGTGGAGGTTAGTACACCAAACGGGGACTAGAATGAAATTAGCTCAGAGTCACCCACACCACTGTATTTCCTCGAATCAAGGTAAAACACCTAGCTCTGCTGGGTGCTTGATTCTTGTAGGATTGTATGGTTCAGTGGGCTAGAGCGTCATGTGATTTTCTCTCACCACGAGGCAGGTCCCAAGCGACATGGGGTTTGAATCCTCGGCTAGTCGCAGTGTTGTAATATATAAATATGTATATATATATATATATATATATATATATATATATATATATATATATACATATATATATAATATATATATATATATATATATATATATATATATATATATATATATATACATATATATATATATATATATATATATATATATATATATATATATATATATATATATATATATATATATATATATATATATATATATATATATATATATATATAGTTTCTGGATAAACAATTCTGCTGAAGGCACCGAAGATAAGAGGACTCGATATGGCGTAAGCTATCAGTGGCTCTCTAAACCACCAACATGATAATACGGTGTATGCTGTTAGTGGCCCTATTAGTCACCAAGAAGAACGAGGAACAAGTATAGAACAAGCTTTTATTGTTGCAGCGTCTCGCCCTGTATAGAGCTTTAATAATTTGATAAAGCTCTACCAGAGTGAAGCGTTGATGCCAGAAGGTTGCTTATCTCCTGTGTCGACTGTTATATAAAAATTGTGTTGGTGGAAGTACAACCAAAAATAATCTCCAGTGGGCTTGTTTTCCAAAATGTTTCTTGGTAGCGCGTAACGTGGAGATGTTTACTTAGTGTTCTTCTGTTCAGAAAATGTTATTGGAAGGAAAGCGATGCTGAACACGCGAAGATGTCGTTCTTTTCTGAGTGTGTTTCCCAGGCTACCTCTCTCTTTTTAACTCCCCCCTCCTTTCCTCCCTTCCATTCTGTATCCTTCTCTCACTACCTCCCTTCCTCCTCCTTCCTACCTCACTACTTCCCGTTCCTCTTGCCCTCTCGTCCTCCTCTTCCCATTTCTCCCAGTTACTTATTCTCCTCTTTCCTCCCTTTTAACCTCATTTTTCTCTCCCTACTTCCTTCTCTCCCTCCCTTGGCACTCCTAGATTCGGGGTGGAGGGATTCACTGCCTCATCTCCCCTGCATCCTATCCTCCTCTTCCTCCTCTTTCCCCTACTCCCCTTTTCCCTCCTCATCCTCGTCTGCCTCCTCCTACTACCCCTATTACTCCCCCACTTCCTCCTCTTCCTCCTCCCCTTCCTCTTCTTCCATCTCTCTCGTACCTACTGAGTCCATAATGGAATACTTGACGATATCCTCATCTCCCTGCTGAAGTCTCCCAGCTCAGACTGACACATTTCATTACTTAATGAAGCCTGCACTGTGAGGGAGGGCGAGAGGGAGGGAGGGAGAGGGAAGAGGTGAGAGGGAGGGAGAGGGCAGGGGAGGGAGGGAGGGAGAGAGGGAGGGAGGGAGGGAGGGAGAGAGGGTGGGAGGGATGGAGAGGGCAGGGGAGGGAGGGAGGGATGCTGGGTGCTACAAGGGGAACACACAGTAGATGGCTATCATTCCCATAGTGTAGTTATCGTACCCAGTAGGGAAGTTGCGCAGTGCTGATGTATCCATTTTTCTTCTTAATGGAGACACTTTCTCTTGTATTCCCTTGTACTTCCTCCACTCTCCTAATTTTCTTCCACTCCCCTTATATTCCTCCGCTCCCCTTATCTTCCTCCACTCCCTTTATCTTCCTCCACTCCCTTTATCTTCCTCCACTCCCCTTATCTTCTCCACTCCCCTTATCTTCCTCCTTATCTCCTTCCCCCTCTCTTTCCTCTTCCTCCTTTCCTTCCTCCTCACCTTCCTCCTACTTCTTCCTACTCTCCTTCCTCCTCTTAGTTCTAGTACCTCATTCCCTATTCTAAACACGAGAGCATCTCTCTCTCTCTCTCTCTCTCTCTCTCTCACTGATACAATTAGTGCAAAAAAAGACTAGTAGTGGTAGAGAGTGGACTGGGAATTATTGAGGCCAGGAATTATATCCCACTGTACATGAGACCTCAACACTGTACGTCAAACCTCAACACTGTACGTAGTGTCCTCAACACTGTACGTAGTGTCCTCAACACTGTACGTAGTGTCCTCAACACTGTACGTAGTGTCCTCAACACTGTACGTAGTGTCCTCAACACTGTACGTAAGATCTCAACACTGTACGAAATCTCAACACTGTACGTAAGATCTCAACAATGTACGTGGGAGCCCAACGCTGTACGTGGAACCTCAACATTGTATATAAATCGAAATATACACAACTATAAGTGAATATACACTGTGATACACATAAACATACACATTCATACAACTCTAAATATAAATATGCTGACATACTCATACCCCTTACTTTATATACATGAAGAAACACACGGCTCTCAGTGTATATACACTGGCATACACACATCTATCAGCGTATATACACTGATATATACACACACATCTATCAGCGTATATACACTGATATATACACATCTTTTAGAGTATGTACACTGACATACACACAACTATTAGTGTATATAAAACGACACACACACACACACACACACACACACACACACACACACACACACACACACACTCACACACACTCACACACACACAAAACACACAAACAGACACACAACACACATGCACACAAAACACACACACACACACACACACACACACACACACACACACACACACATACACACACACACACACAAACACACACACACACACATACACACACACACACACACACACACACACACACACACACACACACACACACACACACACAAACACACACACACACACACACACACACACACACACACACACATGGGTATTGAGAGAGGGAGCAGAGGCGCTATGTGTACCCCTAACAACAATATTCAATACATCTATCGAAACAGGGAGATTGCCTGAGGCATGGAAGACAGCAAATGTAGTCCCAATCTTTAAAAAAGGAGACAGACATGAAGCATTAAACTACAGACCAGTGTCACTGACATGTATAGTATGCAAAATCATGGAGAAGATTATCAGGAGAAGAGTGGTGGAACACCTAGAAAGCAACGATCTCATCAACAGCAGCCAACATGGTTTCAGGGACGGGAAATCCTGTGTCACAAACCTACTGGAGTTCTATGACATGGTGACAGCAGTAAGACAAGAGAGAGAGGGGTGGGTGGATTGCATTTTCTTGGACTGCAAGAAGGCGTTTGACACAGTTCCACACAAGAGATTGGTGCAAAAACTGGAGGACCAAGCAGGGACAACAGGGAAGGCACTACAATGGATCAGGGAATACTTGTCAGGAAGGCAGCAGCGAGTCATGGTACGTGGCGAGGTGTCAGAGTGGGCACCTGTGACCAGCGGGGTCCGGCAGGGGTCAGTCCTAGGACCAGTGCTGTTTCTGGTATTTGTGAACGACATGACGGAAGGAATAGACTCTGAGGTGTCCCTGTTTGCAGATGACGTGAAGTTGATGAGAAGAATTCACTCGATCGAAGACCAGGCAGAACTACAAAGGGATCTGGACAGGCTGCAGACCTGGTCCAGCAATTGGCTCCTGGAGTTCAATCCCACCAAGTGCAAAGTCATGAAGATTGGGGAAGGGCAAAGAAGGCCGCAGACGGAGTACAGTCTAGGGGGTCAGAGACTACAAACCTCACTCAAGGATAAAGATCTTGGGGTGAGTATAACACCCGGCACATCTCCTGAAGCGCACATCAACCAAATAACTGCTGCAGCATATGGGCGCCTAGCAAACCTCAGAACAGCATTCCGACATCTTAATAAGGAATCATTCAGGACCCTGTACACCGTGTACGTTAGGCCCATATTGGAGTATGCGGCACCAGTTTGGAACCCACACCTAGCCAAGCACGTAAAGAAACTAGAGAAAGTGCAAAGGTTTGCAACAAGACTAGTCCCAGAGCTAAGAGGTATGTCCTACGAGGAAAGGTTAAGGGAAATCAACCTGACGACACTGGAGGACAGGAGAGATAGGGGGGACATGATAACGACATACAAAATACTGAGAGGAATTGACAAGGTGGACAAAGACAGGATGTTCCAGAGATTGGACACAGTAACAAGGGGACACAGTTGGAAGCTGAGACACAGATGAATCAAAGGAATGTTAGGAAGTATTTCTTCAGCCACAGAGTAGTCAGTAAGTGGAATAGTTTGGGAAGCGATGTAGTGGAGGCAGGATCCATACATAGCTTTAAGCAGAGGTATGATAAAGCTCACGGCTCAGGGAGAGTGACCTAGTAGCGATCAGTGAAGAGGCGGGGCCAGGAGCTCGGACTCGACCCCCCGCAACCTCAACTAGGTGAGTACAACTAGGTGAGTACACACACACACACACACACACACACACACACACACACACACACACACACACACACACTGCTCCCTGTGTGTATGAGAAGGTATATGTATTTTCGCTACTGGGAATGGAGGTCAGAGTTTGCAATGTTGCCAAACCTCAGTGACAAACTTCAAGTGTTGCCATACCTCAGTTACCACCTTGCACTATTGCCATACCTCACTGACATTTTTGCAATGTTGTCACGACTTGCAGTGTTGTAACATCTCAGTGACAACCTAACAGTGTTGCCGTGCCTCAGTGACCACCTTACATTAATACCATAACTCATTGATATCCTTGCAATGTTGCCACACCTCAGTGACAACCTTGCAGTGTTGCCACACTTCACTGACAAACTTACAATGTTGCCACACCTCAGTGACAAACCTTGCAGAGTTGCCACACCTCAGCGACCACCATACCTGACGATAAACGAGGAAGAGTAACGCCACCAGAAGGGAGCCCAGAAGCAAAAAATGTTTGGCAAAACTGTCGGTAGTAAAACTGCAGAGAGAGAGGCAATGTTTGGGGCGAGGAAGGGAGGAGAAAGGTAAATTGGGAAGAGGCGAAGGGTGAAGGGCAGTAGGGGAGATGAGGTGGAGGCCGAGGATGGATGGGAGACGAGGGAGAGGCTAAGGAATGGCAAAAAAGGGAGAGAAATAATAAGAAGGGGAAAGTGGAAGGGATATAAAGATGGTAGAAAAGAAGTGTGAGTAAAGATGGAGATTAGAGGGAAAGGGGATGGGATAAATGAAGGAAGGGAGAGAGAGAGAAAGAGAGAGAGAGAGAGAGAGACAGAGAGAGAGAGAGAGAGAGAGAGAGAGAGAGAGAGAGAGAGAGAGAGAGAGAGAGAGAGAGGGAGAGAGAGAGAGAGAGAGAGAGAGAGAGAGAGGAAGAGAGAGACTGCGTGAAACAAGCTTTTATGCCACAAGACGGGCAGAAAGCAGCAACTTCACTCTGGCTGTACCCTTCTCCAGAACATCACTCCATGTGAAAATGCTGGCCCACAGATCGCTCCAACGTCATCCTGTTCCCTACTTGTATGTCTCATAACAATAAAGCTAGGGATCCTTAACTTTGTCAAACCCTGTGTAAAAAAAAAAAATAAGAGCACTTACATTAGTCGTCAACAGTAGTGGCACCTACAGTCCATGACAACAGTAGTGACACTTACAGTCCTCTACAACAGAAATGGCACCTACAGTCCACTACAACAGTAGTGACACCTACAGTCCACTACAACAGTAGTGACACCTACAGTCCACTACAACAGTAATGACACTTACAGTCCACTACAACAGAAGTGGCACCTACAGTCCACTACAACAGTAGTGACACTTACAGTCCACTACAACAGAAGTGGCACCTACAGTCCACTACAACAGTAGTGACACCTACAGTCCACTACAACAGTAGTGACACCTACAGTCCATTACAACAGAAGTGACACCTACAGTCCACTACAACAGAAGTGGCACCTACAGTTCACTACAACAGTAGTGACACTTACAGTCCACTACAACAGAAGTGGCACCTACAGTTCACTACAACAGTAGTGACACCTACAGTTCACTACAACAGTAGTGACACTTACAGTCCACTAAAACAGAACTGGCACCTACAGTCCACTACAACAGTAGTGACACTTACAGTCCACTACAACAGTAGTGACACTTACAGTCCACTACAACAGTAGAGGCACTACAGTCCACTACAACAGCAGTGGCACTACAGTCCACTACAACAGTAGTGACACTTACAGTCCACTTCAACAGTAGAGGCACAACAGTCCACTAAAACAGCAGTGGCACTACAGTCCACTACAACAGTAGAGGCACTACAGTCCACTACAACAGTAGAGGCACTACAGTCCACTACAACAGTAGTGACAACTACAATCCACTACAAGAGTAGTGACACCTACAGTCCACTACTACAGTAGAGGCACTACAGTCCACTACAACAGTAGAGGCACTGCAGTCCACTACAACAGTAGTGACACTTACAGTCCACTTCAACAGTAGAGGCACTATAGTCCACTACAACAGCAGTGGCACTACAGTCCACTACAACAGTAGTGACACTTCCAGTCCACTACAACAGTAGAGGCACTACAGTCCACTACAACAGCAGTGGCACTACAGTCCACTACAACAGTAGTGACACTTACAGTCCACTTCAACAGCAGAGGCACTACAGTCCACTACAACAGAAGTGGCACCTACAGTCCACTACAACAGTAGTAACACTTACAGTCCACTACAACAGTAGTGACACTTACAGTCCACTACAACAGCAGTGGCACTGCAGTCCACTACAACAGCAGTGGCACTACAGTCCACTACAACAGCAGTGGCACTACAGTCCACTACAACAGCAGTGGTACTACAGTCCACTACAACAGTAGAGCTACTACAGTCCACTACAACAGTAGAGGCACTACAGTCCACTACAACAGCAGTGGCACTACAGTCCACTACAACAGCAGTGGCACTACAGTCCACTACAACAGCAGTGGCACTACAGTCCACTACAACAGCAGTGGCACTACAGTCCACTACAACAGCAGTGGCACTACAGTCCACTACAACAGCAGTGGCACTACAGTCCACTACAACAGCAGTGGCACTACAGTCCACTACAACAGCAGTGGCACTACAGTCCACTACAACAGCAGTGGCACTACAGTCCACTACAACAGCAGTGGCACTACAGTCCACTACAACAGCAGTGGCACTACAGTCCACTACAACAGCAGTGGCACTACAGTCCACTACAACAGCAGTGGCACTACAGTCCACTACAACAGCAGTGGCACTACAGTCCACTACAACAGCAGTGGCACTACAGTCCACTACAACAGTAGAAGCACTACAGTCCACTACAACAGCAGTGGCACAACAGTCCACTACAACAGCAGTGGCACTACAGTCCACTACAACAGCAGTGGCACTACAGTCCACTACAACAGCAGTGGCACTACAGTCAACTACAAGAATAGAGGCACTACAGTCCACTACAACAGCAGTGGCACAACAGTCCACTACAACAGTAGAGGCACTACAGTCCACTACAACAGTAGAGGCACTACAGTCCACTACAACAGCAGTGGCACTACAGTCCACTACAACAGCAGTGACACTATAGTCCACTACAACAGCAGTGGCACTACAGTCCACTACAACAGCAGTGACACTACAGTCCACTACAATAGCAGTGACACTACAGTCCACTACAACAGCAGTGGCACTACAGTCCACTACAACAGCAGTGGCACTACAGTCCACTACAACAGTAGAGGCACTACAGTCCACTACAACAGTAGAGGCACTACAGTCCACTACAACACTAGAGGCACTACAGTCCACTACAACAGCAGAGGCACTACAGTCCACTACAACAGTAGAGGCACTACAGTCCACTACAACAGTAGAGGAACTACAGTCCACTACAACAGTAGAGGCACTACAGTCCACTACAACAGCAGTGGCACAACAGTCCACTACAACAGCAGTGACACTACAGTCCACTACAGCAGCAGTGGCACTACAGTCCACTACAACAGCAGTGGCACTACAGTCAACTACAACAGCAGTGGCACTACAGTCCACTACAACAGCAGTGGCACTACAGTCCACTACAACAGCAGTGGCACTACAGTCCACTACAACAGCAGTGGCACTACAGTCCACTACAACAGCAGTGGCACTACAGTCCACTACAACAGCAGTGGCACTACAGTCCACTACAACAGCAGTGGCACTACAGTCCACTACAACAGCAGTGGCACTACAGTCCACTACAACAGCAGTGGCACTACAGTCCACTACAACAGCAGTGGCACTACAGTCCACTACAACAGCAGTGGCACTACAGTCCACTACAACAGTAGAAGCACTACAGTCCACTACAACAGCAGTGGCACAACAGTCCACTACAACAGCAGTGGCACTACAGTCCACTACAACAGCAGTGGCACTACAGTCCACTACAACAGCAGTGGCACTACAGTCCACTACAAGAATAGAGGCACTACAGTCCACTACAACAGCAGTGGCACAACAGTCCACTACAACAGTAGAGGCACTACAGTCCACTACAACAGTAGAGGCACTACAGTCCACTACAACAGTAGAGGCACTACAGTCCACTACAACAGCAGTGGCACTACAGTCCACTACAACAGCAGTGACACTACAGTCCACTACAACAGCAGTGGCACTACAGTCCACTACAACAGCAGTGACACTATAGTCCACTACAACAGCAGTGGCACTACAGTCCACTACAACAGCAGTGACACTACAGTCCACTACAACAGCAGTGACACTACAGTCCACTACAACAGCAGTGGCACTACAGTCCACTACAACAGCAGTGGCACTACAGTCCACTACAACAGTAGAGGCACTACAGTCCACTACAACAGTAGAGGCACTACAGTCCACTACAACAGTAGAGGCACTACAGTCCACTACAACAGTAGAGACACTACAGTCCACTACAACAGTAGAGGCACTACAGTCCACTACAACAGTAGAGGCACTACAGTCCACTACAACAGTAGAGGCACTACAGACCACTACAACAGCAGTGACACTACAGTCCACTACAACAGCAGTGGCACTACAGTCCACTACAACAGTAGAGGCACTACAGTCCACTACAACAGTAGAGGCACTGCAGTCCACTACAACAGCAGTGGCACTACAGTCCACTACAACAGCAGTGGCACTACAGTCCACTACAACAGCAGTGTCACTACAGTCCACTACAACAGTAGAGGCACTACAGTCCACTACAACAGCAGTGGCACTACAGTCCACTACAACAGCAGTGGCACAACAGTCCACTACAACAGCAGTGGCACTACAGTCCACTACAACAGCAGTGGCACTACAGTCCACTACAACAGTAGAGGCACTACAGTCCACTACAACAGCAGTGGCACTACAGTCCACTACAACAGCAGTGGCACAACAGTCCACTACAACAGCAGTGGCACTACAGTCCACTACAACAGCAGTGGCACTACAGTCCACTACAACAGCAGTGGCACTACAGTCCACTACAACAGCAGTGGCACTACAGTCCACTACAACAGTAGAGGCACTGCAGTCCACTACAACAGCAGTGGCACTACAGTCCACTACAACAGCAGTGGCACTACAGTCCACTACAACAGCAGTGGCACTACAGTCCACTACAACAGCAGTGGCACTACAGTCCACTACAACAGTAGTGGCACAACAGTCCACTGCAACAGCAGTGGCACTACAGTCCACTACAACAGCAGTGACACTACAGTCCACTACAACAGCAGTGGCACTACAGTCCACTACAACAGTAGAGGCACTGCAGTCCACTACAACAGCAGTGGCACTAAAGTCCACTACAACAGCAGTGGCACTACAGTCCACTACAACAGCAGTGGCACTACAGTCCACTTCAACAGTAGAGGCACTACAGTCCACTACAACAGCAGTGGCACTACAGTCCACTACAACAGCAGTGGCACTACAGTCCACTACAGCAGCAGTGGCACTACAGTCCACTACAACAGCAGTGGCACTACAGTCGACTACAACAGCAGTGGCACTACAGTCCACTACAACAGCAGTGGCACTACAGTCCACTACAACAGTAGAGGCACTACAGTCCACTACAACAGCAGTGGCACAACAGTCCACTACAACAGCAGTGGCACTACAGTCCACTACAACAGCAGTGGCACTACAGTTCACTACAACAGCAGTGACACTACAGTCCACTACAACAGTAGAGGCACTACAGTCCACTACAACAGCAGCGGCACTACAGTCCACTACAACAGCAGTGGCACTACAGTCCACTACAACAGCAGTGGCACTACAGTCCACTACAAGAGCAGTGACACTACAGTCCACTACAACAGTAGAGGCACTACAGTCCACTACAACAGCAGTGGCACTACAGTCCACTACAACAGCAGTGGCACTACAGTCCACTACAACAGCAGTGACACTACAGTCCACTACAACAGTAGAGGCACTACAGTCCACTACAACAGCAGTGGCACTACAGTCCACTACAACAGCAGTGACACTACAGTCCACTACAACAGTAGAGGCACTACAGTCCACTACAACAGCAGTGACACTACAGTCCACTACAACAGTAGAGGCACTACAGTCCACTACAACAGCAGTGACACTACAGTCCACTACAACAGCAGTGACACTACAGTCCACTACAACAGTAGAGGCACTACAGTCCACTACAACAGCAGTGGCACTACAGTCCACTACAACAGTAGAGGCACTACAGTCCACTACAACAGTAGAGGCACTAAAGTCCACTACAACCGTAGAGGCACTACAGTCCACTACAACAGCAGTGGCACTACAGTCCACTACAACAGGAGAGGCACTATAGTCCACTACAACAGCAGTGGCACTACAGTCCACTACAACAGCAGTGGCACTACAGTCCACTACAACAGCAGTGGCACTACAGTCCACTACAACAGCAGTGGCACTACAGTCCACTACAACAGCAGTGGCACTACAGTCCACTACAACAGCAGTGGCACTACAGTCCACTACAACAGCAGTGGCACTACAGTCCACTACAACAGCAGTGGCACTACAGTCCACTACAACAGCAGTGGCACTACAGTCCACTACAACAGCAGTGGCACTACAGTCCACTACAACAGCAGTGGCACTACAGTCCACTACAACAGCAGTGGCACTACAGTCCACTACAACAGCAGTGGCACTACAGTCCACTACAACAGCAGTGGCACTACAGTCCACTACAACAGTAGAAGCACTACAGTCCACTACAACAGCAGTGGCACAACAGTCCACTACAACAGCAGTGGCACTACAGTCCACTACAACAGCAGTGGCACTACAGTCCACTACAACAGCAGTGGCACTACAGTCCACTACAAGAATAGAGGCACTACAGTCCACTACAACAGCAGTGGCACAACAGTCCACTACAACAGTAGAGGCACTACAGTCCACTACAACAGTAGAGGCACTACAGTCCACTACAACAGTAGAGGCACTACAGTCCACTACAACAGCAGTGGCACTACAGTCCACTACAACAGCAGTGACACTACAGTCCACTACAACAACAGTGGCACTACAGTCCACTACAACAGCAGTGACACTATAGTCCACTACAACAGCAGTGGCACTACAGTCCACTACAACAGCAGTGACGCTACAGTCCACTACAACAGCAGTGACACTACAGTCCACTACAACAGCAGTGGCACTACAGTCCACTACAACAGCAGTGGCACTACAGTCCACTACAACAGTAGAGGCACTACAGTCCACTACAACAGTAGAGGCACTACAGTCCACTACAACAGTAGAGGCACTACAGTCCACTACAACAGTAGAGGCACTACAGTCCACTACAACAGTAGAGGCACTACAGTCCACTACAACAGTAGAGGCACTACAGTCCACTACAACAGTAGAGGCACTACAGACCACTACAACAGCAGTGACACTACAGTCCACTACAACAGCAGTGGCACTACAGTCCACTACAACAGTAGAGGCACTACAGTCCACTACAACAGTAGAGGCACTGCAGTCCACTACAACAGCAGTGGCACTACAGTCCACTACAACAGCAGTGGCACTACAGTCCACTACAACAGCAGTGTCACTACAGTCCACTACAACAGTAGAGGCACTACAGTCCACTACAACAGCAGTGGCACTACAGTCCACTACAACAGCAGTGGCACAACAGTCCACTACAACAGCAGTGGCACTACAGTCCACTACAACAGCAGTGGCACTACAGTCCACTACAACAGTAGAGGCACTACAGTCCACTACAACAGCAGTGGCACTACAGTCCACTACAACAGCAGTGGCACAACAGTCCACTACAACAGCAGTGACACTACAGGCCACTACAACAGCAGTGGCACTACAGTCCACTACAACAGCAGTGGCACTACTGTCCACTACAACAGCAGTGGCACTACAGTCCACTACAACAGTAGAGGCACTGCAGTCCACTACAACAGCAGTGGCACTACAGTCCACTACAACAGCAGTGGCACTACAGTCCACTACAACAGCAGTGGCACTACATTCCACTACAACAGCAGTGGCACTACAGTCCACTACAACAGTAGTGGCACAACAGTCCACTGCAACAGCAGTGGCACTACAGTCCACTACAACAGCAGTGACACTACAGTCCACTACAACAGCAGTGGCACTACAGTCCACTACAACAGTAGAGGCACTGCAGTCCACTGCAACAGCAGTGGCACTAAAGTCCACTACAACAGCAGTGGCACTACAGTCCACTACAACAGCAGTGGCACTACAGTCCACTTCAACAGTAGAGGCACTACAGTCCACTACAACAGCAGTGGCACTACAGTCCACTACAACAGCAGTGGCACTACAGTCCACTACAACAGCAGTGGCACTACAGTCCACTACAACAGCAGTGGCACTACAGTCGACTACAACAGCAGTGGCACTACAGTCCACTACAACAGCAGTGGCACTACAGTCCACTACAACAGTAGAGGCACTACAGTCCACTACAACAGCAGTGGCACAACAGTCCACTACAACAGCAGTGGCACTACAGTCCACTACAACAGCAGTGGCACTACAGTTCACTACAACAGCAGTGACACTACAGTCCACTACAACAGTAGAGGCACTACAGTCCACTACAACAGCAGCGGCACTACAGTCCACTACAACAGCAGTGGCACTACAGTCCACTACAACAGCAGTGGCACTACAGTCCACTACAAGAGCAGTGACACTACAGTCCACTACAACAGTAGAGGCACTACAGTCCACTACAACAGCAGTGGCACTACAGTCCACTACAACAGCAGTGGCACTACAGTCCACTACAACAGCAGTGACACTACAGTCCACTACAACAGTAGAGGCACTACAGTCCACTACAACAGCAGTGGCACTACAGTCCACTACAACAGCAGTGACACTACAGTCCACTAGAACAGTAGAGGCACTACAGTCCACTACAACAGCAGTGACACTACAGTCCACTACAACAGTAGAGGCACTACAGTCCACTACAACAGCAGTGACACTACAGTCCACTACAACAGCAGTGACACTACAGTCCACTACAACAGTAGAGGCACTACAGTCCACTACAACAGCAGTGGCACTACAGTCCACTACAACAGTAGAGGCACTACAGTCCACTACAACAGTAGAGGCACTAAAGTCCACTACAACCGTAGAGGCACTACAGTCCACTACAACAGCAGTGGCACTACAGTCCACTACAACAGGAGAGGCACTACAGTCCACTACAACAGTAGAGGCACTACAGTCCACTACAACAGTAGAGGCACAACAGTCCACTACAACAGTAGCGTAACAGTACAGGTGTTGACATAACACGGGTAACATCAATGTGCTTGCCAAGCAAATACAGAAAACATATTATATAAATACATAGTACACATATATATCATGAATAAATACATAAATACTGAAATACCTGTATGCATAATACATTATACATAACACATAAATGAACAGTACATAAAACTGGTAACTGGTTAACTATCACGTGGGTTGACTACCACGAGGGTTGACTACCACGTGGGTTGACTACCACGTGGGTTGACTACCACGTGGGTTGACTACCACGTGGGTTGACTACCACGTGGGTTGACTACCACGTGGGTTGACTACCACGTGGGTTGACTACCACGAGGGTTGACTACCACGTGGGTTGACTACCACGTGGGTTGACTACCACGTGGGTTGACTACCACGTGGGTTGACTACCACGTGGGTTGACTACCACGTGGGTTGACTACCACGTGGGTTGACTATCACGTGGGTTGACTACCACGTGGGTTGACTACCACGTGGGTTGACTACCACGTGGTTTGACTACCACGTGGGTTGACTACCACGTGGGTTGACTACCACGTGGGTTGACTACCACGTGGGTTGACTACCACGTGGGTTGACTACAACGTGGGTTGACTATCACGTGGGTTGACTACCACGTGGGTTGACTACCACGTGGGTTGACTACCACGTGGGTTGACTACCACGTGGGTTGACTACCACGTGGGTTGACTACCACGTGGGTTGACTACCACGTGGGTTGACTACCACGTGGATTGACTGCCACGTGGGTTGACTACCACGTGGGTTGACTACCACGTGGGTTGACTTTCACGTGGGTTGACTATCACGTGGGTTGACTACCACGTGGGTTGACTACCACGTGGGTTGACTACCACGTGGGTTGACTATCACGTGGGTTGACTACCACGTGGGTTGACTACCACGTGGGTTGACTACCACGTGGGTTGACTACCACGTGGGTTGACTATCACGTGGGTTGACTACCACGTGGGTTGACTACCACGTGGGTTGACTACCACGTGGGTTGACTACCACGTGGGTTGACTACCACGTGGGTTGACTACCACGTGGGTTGACTACCACGTGGGTTGACTACCACGTGGGTTGACTACCACGTGGGTTGACTACCACGTGGGTTGACTTTCACGTGGGTTGACTATCACGTGGGTTGACTACCACGTGGGTTGACTACCACGTGGGTTGACTACCACGTGGGTTGACTACCACGTGGGTTGACTATCACGTGGGTTGACTACCACGTGGGTTGACTACCACGTGGGTTGACTGCCACGTGGGTTGACTACCACGTGGGTTGACTACCACGTGGGTTGACTACCACGTGGATTGACTACCACGTGACTACCACGTGGGTTGACTACCACGTGGGTTGACTTTCACGTGGGTTGACTACCACGTGGGTTGACTACCACGGGGGTTGACTCCCACGTGGGTTGACTACCACGTGGTTGACTACCACGTGGGTTGACTACCACGTGGGTTGACTACCACGTAGGTTGACTATCACGTGGGTTGACTACCACGTGGGTTGACTACCACGTGGGTTGACTACCACGTGGGTTGACTACCACGTGGGTTGACTACCACGTGGGTTGACTATCACGTGGGTTGACTACCACGTGGGTTGACTACCACATGGGTTGACTACCACGTGGGTTGACTACCACGTGGGTTGACTACCACGTGGGTTGACTACCACGTGGGTTGACTACCACGTGGGTTGACTACCACGTGGGTTGACTACCACGTGGGTTGACTACCACGTGGGTTGACTACCACGTGGGTTGACTACCACGTACTATCACGTGAGTTTACTACCACGTGGGTTGACTACCACGTGGGTTGACTGCCACGTGGGTTGACTACCACGTGGGTTGACTATCACGTGGGTTGACTACCACGTGGGACTTGTGACTACCACGTGGGTTGACTACCACGTGGGTTGACTGCCACGTGGGTTGACTACCACGTGGGTTGACTACCACGTGGGTTGACTACCACGTGGGTTGACTACCACGTGGGTTGACTATCACGTGGGTTGACTACCACGTGGGTTGACTACCACGTGGGTTGACTACCACGTGGGTTGACTACCACGTGGGTTGACTACCACGTGGGTTGACTATCACGTGGGTTGACTACCACGTGGGTTGACTACCACGTGGGTTGACTACCACGTGGGTTGACTACCACGTGGGTTGACTACCACGTGGGTTGACTACCACGTGGGTTGACTACCACGTGGGTTGACTACCACGTGGGTTGACTACCACGTGGGTTGACTACCACGTGGGTTGACTACCACGTGGGTTGACTACCACGTGGGTTGACTACCACGTGGGTTGACTACCACGTGGGTTGACTACCACGTGGGTTGACTACCACGTGGGTTGACTACCACGTGGGTTGACTACCACGTGGGTTGACTACCACGTGGGTTGACTACCACGTGGGTTGACTACCACGTGGGTTGACTACCACGTGGGTTGACTACCACGTGGGTTGACTACCACGTGGGTTGACTACCACGTGGGTTGACTATCACGTGGGTTGACTTTCACGTGGGTTGACTATCACGTGGGTTGACTACCACGTGGGTTGACTACCACGTGGGTTGACTACCACGTGGGTTGACTACCACGTGGGTTGACTACCACGTGGGTTGACTACCACGCGGGTTGACTACCACGTGGGTTGACTATCACGTGGGTTGACTACCACGTGGGTTGACTACCACGTGGGTTGACTCCCACGTGGGTTGACTACCACGTGGGTTGACTAGCACGTGGGTTGACTACCACGTGGGTTGACTACCACGTGGGTTGACTGCCACGTGGGTTGACTACCACGTGGGTTGACTACCACGTGGGTTGACTACCACGTGGGTTGACTACCACGTGGGTTGACTACCACGTGGGTTGACTGCCACGTGGGTTGACTACCACGTGGGTTGACTACCACGTGGGTTGACTACCACGTGGGTTGACTACCACGTGGGTTGACTACCACGTGGGTTGACTACCACGTGGGTTGACTACCACGTGGGTTGACTACCACGTGGGTTGACTACCACGTGGGTTGACTACCACGTGGGTTGACTACCACGTGGGTTGACTACCACGTGGGTTGACTACCACGTGGGTTGACTACCACGTGGGTTGACTACCACGTGGGTTGACTACCACGTGGGTTGACTACCACGTGGGTTGACTACCACGCGGGTTGACTACCACGTGGGTTGACTATCACGTGGGTTGACTACCACGTGGGTTGACTACCACGTGGGTTGACTACCACGTGGGTTGACTACCACGTATGTTGACTACCACGTGGGTTGA
Organism: Cherax quadricarinatus; assembly: GCF_038502225.1. NCBI lineage: Eukaryota > Metazoa > Arthropoda > Malacostraca > Decapoda > Parastacidae > Cherax > Cherax quadricarinatus. The sequence goes on from NC_091348.1 coordinate 12,161,492, forward strand.
CTACCACGTGGGTTGACTGCCACGTGGGTTGACTACCACGTAGGTTGACTATCACGTGGGTTGACTACCACGTAGGTTGACTATCACGTGAGTTTACTACCACGTGGGTTGACTACCACGTGGGTTGACTGCCACGTGGGTTGACTACCACGTGGGTTGACTGCCACGTGGGTTGACTACCACGTAGGTTGACTACCACGTATGTTGACTACCACGTAGGTTGACTATCACGTGAGTTTACTACCACGTGGGTTGACTACCACGTGGGTTGACTGCCACGTGGGTTGACTACCACGTGGGTTGACTACCACGTGGGTTGACTACCACGTGGGTTGACTACCACGTGGGTTGACTGCCACGTGGGTTGACTACCACGTGGGTTGACTACCACGTGGGTTGACTACCACGTGGGTTGACTACCACGTGGGTTGACTACCACGTGGGTTGACTACCACGTGGTTTGACTACCACGTGGGTTGACTACCACGTGGGTTGACTACCACGTGGGTTGACTACCACGTGGGTTGACTACCACGTGGGTTGACTACCACGTGGGTTGACTATCACGTGGGTTGACTACCACGTTGGTTGACTACCACGTGGGTTGACTACCACGTGGATTGACTGCCACGGGGGTTGACTACCACGTGGGTTGACTACCACGTGGGTTGACTTTCACGTGGGTTGACTATCACGTGGGTTGACTACCACGTGGGTTGACTACCACGTGGGTTGACTACCACGTGGGTTGACTACCACGTGGGTTGACTACCACGTGGGTTGACTACCAAGTGGGTTGACTACCACGTGGGTTGACTACCACGTGGGTTGACTACCACGTGGGTTGACTACCACGTGGGTTGACTACCACGTGGGTTGACTTTCACGTGGGTTGACTATCACGTGGGTTGACTACCACGTGGGTTGACTATCACGTGGGTTGACTACCACGTGGGTTGACTACCACGTGGGTTGACTACCACGTGGGTTGACTACCACGTGGGTTGACTACCACGTGGGTTGACTACCACGTGGGTTGACTACCACGTGGGTTGACTTTCACGTGGGTTGACTATCACGTGGGTTGACTACCACGTGGGTTGACTACCACGTGGGTTGACTACCACGTGGGTTGACTACAACGTGGGTTGACTACCACGTGGGTTGACTACCACGTGGGTTGACTACCACGTGGGTTGACTACCACGTAGGTTGACTATCACGTGGGTTGATTACCACGTGGGTTGACTACCACGTGGGTTGACTACCACGTGGGTTGACTACCACGTGGGTTGACTACCACGTGGGTTGACTACCACGTGGGTTGACTTTCACGTGGGTTGACTATCACGTGGGTTGACTACCACGTGGGTTGACTACCACGTGGGTTGACTTCCACGTGGGTTGACTATCACGTGGGTTGACTACCACGTGGGTTGACTATCACGTGGGTTGACTACCACGTGGGTTGACTACCACGTGGGTTGACTACCACGTGGGTTGACTACCACGTGGGTTGACTACCACGTGGGTTGACTACCACGTGGGTTGACTACCACGTGGGTTGACTACCACGTGGGTTGACTTTCACGTGGGTTGACTATCACGTGGGTTGACTACCACGTGGGTTGACTACCACGTGGGTTGACTACCACGTGGGTTGACTACAACGTGGGTTGACTACCACGTGGGTTGACTACCACGTGGGTTGACTACCACGTGGGTTGACTACCACGTAGGTTGACTATCACGTGGGTTGATTACCACGTGGGTTGACTACCACGTGGGTTGACTACCACGTGGGTTGACTACCACGTGGGTTGACTACCACGTGGATTGACTACCACGTGGGTTGACTATCACGTGGGTTGACTTTCACGTGGGTTGACTATCACGTGGGTTGACTACCACGTGGGTTGACTACCACGTGGATTGACTACCACGTGTGTTGACTACCACGTGGGTTGACTATCACGTGGGTTGACTTTCACGTGGGTTGACTATCACGTGGGTTGACTACCACGTGGGTTGACTACCACGTGGATTGACTACCACGTGGGTTGACTACCACGTGGATTGACTACCACGTGGGTTGACTATCACGTGGGTTGACTTTCACGTGGGTTGACTACCACGTGGGTTGACTGCCACGTGGGTTGACTGCCACGTGGGTTGACTGCCACGTGGGTTGACTACCACGTGGGTTGACTACCACGTGGGTTGACTGCCACGTGGGTTGACTACAACGTGGGTTGACTGCCACGTGGGTTGACTGCCACGTGGGTTGACTACCACGTGGGTTGACTACCACGTGGGTTGACTGCCACGTGGGTTGACTGCCACGTGGGTTGACTGCCACGTGGGTTGACTGCCACGTGGGTTGACTACCACGTGGGTTGACTGCCACGTGGGTTGACTGCCACGTGGGTTGATTACCACGTGGATTGACTGCCACGTGGGTTGACTGCCACGTGGGTTGACTGCCACGTGGGTTGACTGCCACGTGGGTTGACTACCACGTGGGTTGACTACCACGTGGGTTGACTGCCACGTGGGTTGACTGCCACGTGGGTTGACTACCACGTGGGTTGACTGCCACGTGGGTTGACTACCACGTGGGTTGACTGCCACGTGGGTTGACTACCACGTGGGTTGACTACCACGTGGGTTGACTACCACGTGGGTTGACTACCACGTGGGTTGACTACCACGTGGGTTGACTACCACGTGGGTTGACTGCTTGTGTTGCAACAACCGTGTGTTAGAGATCAGAAAAAATGTTTTATTTCAGAGGATTAAATCTTACCAAAGCTTTTTGTACCAGTTGTCCAAGTTTGTCTTAATCTGTCTGAGGATTACCACACCTCATTATATATATATATATATATATATATATATATATATATATATATATATATATATATATATATATATATATATATATATATATATATATATTTATATATATATATATATATATATATATATATATATATATATATATATATATATGTATATATATATATATATATATATATATATAACAATGCGACTAGCCAAGGACTCGAACCTATGCTGCTTTGGCCTGTCTCATGGTGGTCGAAAACTCATGACGCCTTAATCCACTGGACCATACAATCCAGTGGATTAAGGCGTCATGAGTTTTCGCCCACTATGAGACAGGCCAAAGAAGCATGGGTTCGAGTCCTTGGCTAATCGTAGTGCTGTTATTGATCAATACCACTCGTTCGTGGGCATAATTATATATATATATATATATATATATATATATATATATATATATATATATATATATATATATATATATATATATATATATATATATATATATATATATATATATATATATATATATATATATATGTATGTATGTATTTATATATATATATATATATATATATATATATATATATATATATATATATATATATATATATACATGTGTGTGTGTGTGTGTGTGTATAAATATATGTATATATTATAGTGGTTTCAGCATTCTTGCAAGAGTGTGAGGCCTGGACTTGAAACATTGCAGAGAGTAGGAGGCTGGATGTAATAGAGACGTTATGGAGGGTGCTGAGTGGTGTATATATTAAGCACACAATTAGGAGCCTAGATATTAGGCAATATGGGGTTACCAGGAACATGACTAAGTGGGCTGAGGAGGGGATGAAGTGGTTTGGGAATTTAGAGAGCGTGGAGCAAGATAGGAAGACCTAAACGAAGTTTACGTCAGGAGGAGGGTGGGAGAAGGAAGCAAGGAAGGAAGGAAAGAGTTTTAGGGGTTATCCCAGTAAGAATTGAAGGAAAAGTGTGGAGGTTTTAATTGGTAGGGGCTTGAGCATCCTGGTAAGTTGGACTTGAGTCCTGGAGGTGGGAAGTATAGTGCCTGCACTCTGAAGGACGGGCGGGGATGTTCCAATTAGGAGAATCATTTTAATTCATTTGAACTGTGGAATCTGCTCTTTACTGACAATACAGCTACTGCATGACTAATGGAGACTGTTGTCTTTCTTTTGGGTCACTCTACTTTAGTGGGAGACAATAGATGAATGTGTGTGTGTGTGTGTGTGTGTGTGTATGTATGTGTATGTACTCACCTAGTTGAGGCTGCAGGGGTCGAGTCCAAGCTCCTGGCCCCAGTGTGTGTGTGTGTGTGTGTGTGTGTGTGTGTATGTGTGTGTGCGTGTGTGTGCGTGTGTGCGTGTGTGTGTGTGTGTGTACTCACCTAGTTGTACTCACCTAGTTGAGGTTGCGGGGGTCGAGTCCGAGCTCCTGGCCCCGCCTCTTCACTGATCGCTACTAGGTCACTCTCCCTGAACCATGAGCTTTATCATACCTCTGCTTAAAGCTATGTATGGATCCTGCCTCCACTACATCGCTTCCCAAACTATTCCACTTACTGACTACTCTGTGGCTGAAGAAATACTTCCTAACATCCCTGTGATTCATCTGTGTCTTCAGCTTCCAACTGTGTCCCCGTGTTACTGTGTCCAATCTCTGGAACATCCTGTCTTTGTCCACCTTGTCAATTCCTCTCAGTATTTTGTATGTCGTTATCATGTCCCCCCTATCTCTCCTGTCCTCCAGTGTCGTCAGGTTGATTTCCCTTAACCTCTCCTCGTAGGACATACCTCTTAGCTCTGGGACTAGTCTTGTTGCAAACCTTTGCACTTTCTCTAGTTTCTTTACGTGCTTGGCTAGGTGTGGGTTCCAAACTGGTGCCGCATACTTCAATATGGGCCTAACGTACACGGTGTACAGGGTCCTGAATGATTCCTTATTAAGATGTCGGAATGCTGTTCTGAGGTTTGCTAGGCGCCCATATGCTGCAGCAGTTATTTGGTTGATGTGCGCTTCAGGAGATGTGCCTGGTGTTATACTCACCCCAAGATCTTTTTCCTTGAGTGAGGTTTGTAGTCTCTGGCCCCCTAGACTGTACTCCGTCTGCGATCTTCTTTGCCCTTCCCCAATCTTCATGACTTTGCACTTGGTGGGATTGAACTCCAGGAGTCAATTGCTGGACCAGGTCTGCAGCCTGTCCAGATCCCTTTGTAGTTCTGCCTGGTCTTCGATCGAGTGAATTCTTCTCATCAACTTCACGTCATCTGCAAACAGGGACACCTCAGAGTCTATTCCTTCCGTCATGTCGTTCACAAATACCAGAAACAGCACTGGTCCTAGGACTGACCCCTGCGGGACCCCGCTGGTCACAGGTGCCCACTCTGACACCTCGCCACGTACCATGACTCGCTGCTGTCTTCCTGACAAGTATTCCTTGATCCATTGTAGTGCCTTCCCTGTTATCCCTGCTTGGTCCTCCAGTTTTTGCACCAATCTCTTGTGTGGAACTGTGTCAAACGCCTTCTTGCAGTCCAAGAAAATGCAATCCACCCACCCCTCTCTCTCTTGTCTTACTGCTGTCACCATGTCATAGAACTCCAGTAGGTTTGTGACACAGGATTTCCCATCCCTGAAACCATGTTGGCTGCTGTTGATGAGATCGTTGCTTTCTAGGTGTTCCACCACTCTTCTCCTGATAATCTTCTCCATGATTTTGCATACTATACATGTCAGTGACACTGGTCTGTAGTTTAATGCTTCATGTCTGTCTCCTTTTTTAAAGATTGGGACTACATTTGCTGTCTTCCATGCCTCAGGCAATCTCCCTGTTTCGATAGATGTATTGAATATTGTTGTTAGGGGTACACATAGCGCCTCTGCTCCCTCTCTCAATACCCATGGGGAGATGTTATCTAGCCCCATTGCCTTTGAGGTATCTAGCTCACTCAGAAGCCTCTTCACTTCTTCCTCGGTTGTGTGCACTGTGTCCAGCACATGGTGGTGTGTCCCACCTCTCCGTCTTTCTGGAGCCCCTTCTGTCTCCTCTGTGAACACTTCTTTGAATCTCTTGTTGAGTTCCTCACATACTTCACGGTCATTTCTTGTTGTCTCTCCTCCTTCCTTCCTTAGCCTGATTACCTGGTCCTTGACTGTTGTTTTCCTCCTGATGTGGCTGTACAACAGTTTCGGGTCAGATTTGGCTTTCGCTGCTATGTCATTTTCATATTGTCTTTGGGCCTCCCTTCTTATCTGTGCATATTCGTTTCTGGCTCTACGACTGCTCTCCTTATTCT
>NC_091348.1:12172649-12197649 GCF_038502225.1 Cherax quadricarinatus
CTTGACAGAGTAGAGAACAGAGCAAGATGTCTCATCTCTCGCCTGGACCCATCATGGATAAATCTGTCATTTCAGCAGAGCCTTAAACACAGGAGGGATGTGGGTGGCCTTACTGTTATGTACAAGGCCAATATTGTCAAAGTACCACACTTGGATCCACTTCGAGGACAGCGTGAAACAAGCTTTTATGCCACAAGACGGGCAGAAAGCAGCAACTTCACTCTGGCTGTACCCTTCTCCAGAACATCACTCCATCTGAGATCATATATACCCAGGATGACTCGAGTATGGAACACATTCGCACAGCATTATGATGTCAACGAGATAAAGTCAGTTGATCAAATGAAAATGCTGGCCCACAGATGGCTCCAACTTCATCCTGTTCCCTACTTGTATGTCTCATAACAATAAAAATGCTTTCAAATAAGCTGATGTAGGTAACAGCTTTTAGCTTGCCAATAAAGTTAGGAATCCTTAACCTGTAAATAGCTTGTCAATAAAGTTAGGGATCCTTAACCTTGTCAAACCCTGTGTAAAAAAAAAAAAAAAAGAAAAAAAAAAAAGAATCATCAGAAATAATTTCAACGTATGATTTGAGTTGATATTTTAACTATAGATTACCTTCATTATATTTCCCAGATATTTAACGGGTGTTTTAGCAGGTATCTAACGGGCATTTAAAGTAGGTATTAAACTGAGGGTTTAAATAGGTATTAAACTGATGTTTTAAACACGTATTTAACAGTTGTTTTAAAAATGTATTCGATAGTTATTTTAACAGGTATTTAACATACGTTTTAAATAGGAATTTATCAGATATTTGAGAGGTTTTCTGAAAGGTATTTAATGCATGTTTACAAAGGTTTATATATATTTATATATATATATATATATATATATATATATATATATATATATATATATATATATATATATATATATATATATAATAAGTAAACAGGTGATTTCTAAATATCCAAAACAACCACTCCGAAAGAATAGAGAAATTCCAAGCGCTTTCGTGACTACTCACATTATCAAGGAACTATGAAAGTGAAGCATCCAAGGAAGCTATATAAGGGGTCCGGCCAGCACCTCACTATCAGATCCCACAACGGTTAAACATGTGACGCGCGGCGAGCCAACTTGGATAGGTCCTTTGCACAACTCACCCCCAAGCTATTCTACCCAAGAAAATTTAAAAATTATTTGTCCAGTGTATTATTAAATTCTTCCCAAATTCTATTAATTATAAATGGATCTAATTTATATAAACCAAAGGAAATATTCATATTATTGTCAAAACTGCTTTTTATGAAACAAGATTCAATTATATTCCTGTCGACCATGGACTTGCTTGATACTACTTTCTCAACTTTTTGAAAATCAATTGGATGGTTAAAATCTCTTACATGATTAAATAGAGCATTGGAATCTTGTCCAGTTCTAATGCTATATGTATGTTGTTTTAATCTTAGTTCGAGATTTTTACCAGTTTGACCGTAATAAACTTTATCGCAAATTTTACAAGGAATCTTATAGACACATCCATCAGCATTTTGGGGGGAATTCTTTATCAAAAGTTTTTTTACTGTATCAAGATTTTTGAATACAACTTTAATATTAAAAGTCTTAAGAAGAGAAGGCATATCAACCAAGTTTTCATGGTAAGGGAGAACCAACATATTTTTAGTTGAATAAGGCTGGTTGCCCCTTTTTGGATTATAAAAAGTGTTTCTAGCAACTTTAAAAGATTTATCAATTACATTTCTTGGGTATTTTAGATCATTACCTATTTCATAAATTTTGGATATTTCCTCATCAATGAACTCAGGACTACAAATTCGTAAAGCTCTCAAAAACATTGATGAGAAAACAGACAGTTTGACTCTATCTTGATGCCAGGAATAATAGTGGACATAGGAACAGTTATTTGTAGGTTTTCTGTAAATTTTAAATTTGAATTCATTAATACCCTTAATAATTAAAACATCTAGAAAAGGCAATGAGTTATTTTCTTCAAACTCAACAGTAAAGTTTATAGAATGGGCTAAGCTATTTAATTTTCCAAGAAAATGGTGTATATCTACATTTTTGGGCATAAGACACAAAATATCATCAACATATCTGAACCATTTAGCTCTATTAGGGAGGATTGTGTTAAGCAACCTTGTTTCAAAAAATTCCATGTATAGGTTACTAAGAACAGGTGAAAGAGGATTTCCCATTGCCATACCAAATTTCTGAGTGTAAAACTTATCATTAAATACAAATTTTGCATCAACAATGCAAAGTTTAATAAGTTTAATGATAGTAGGAACTGGCAATGGTAAATCATAGTTAACGAGTTCTTCAGATAAGAAACTTAATAAATCATCAACAGGAACTTTCGTAAACAAGGAAGTAACATCAAAACTAACCATGTTAAAATCATTTAAGTCAGTCAAGGAGCTTAATTTATCAACCAAGTCTATGTTGTTTTTAACATTAAAGTTAGAAATTTTGCCAACAATAGGGCTCAAAATATCAACAAGCCATTTGGATAATTTATATGAAACTGATCCTATGGAGCTAATAATTGGTCTGACTGGATTCCCTGGTTTGTGTGTTTTTATTAGTCCATACATGTAAGGGAAAGATGGATTAGTGGAAGTAAATTGTTTGACTAATTCATCTTTGCCTTTCAGTAGAAGTTTTATTGTTTTATTGAAATTGCTGTTAACGGTTTCTAGGGGATTTTTCCTAAGTTTAGAATAGGTTTCAGCATCATCTAAGAGATTATTCATTTTTTCTTGGTAATCATTTTCTTTCATAATTACTATTGCATTTATTTTGTCTGCTTTAGTAAGGCGCAAATTTTTATTGTTATTAAGTGTATCATAAGACTTAAAGAATCTTAGAGGGCAATTGGGAATGTTTGGTTTTAACATAGAGCTATATACCATTCCTTTACTAATATTAATTTCATCAGAGGATAAATCAGAAAATTTCTCAAAGTTACAAAAGGCTTTTGTAATTTCAACATTATTAAGTTTTTTTTGAAGTTGCAAAACTTAGGCCAAAACCTAGAGCAGCAGTTGTATGTTTTTCTAAAATTTCATCTGATAAGTTAATTAGCATGCTTTGTCCAATCACTATTTGGTTGATATGCCTTCTCTTCTTAAGACTTTTAATATTAAAGTTGTATTCAAAAATCTTGATACAGTAAAAAAAACTTTTGATAAAGAATTCCCCCCAAAATGCTGATGGATGTGTCTATAAGATTCCTTGTAAAATTTGCGATAAAGTTTATTACGGTCAAACTGGTAAAAATCTCGAACTAAGATTAAAACAACATAAATATAGCATTAGAACTGGACAAGATTCCAATGCTCTATTTATTCATGTAAGAGATTTTAACCATCCAATTGATTTTCAAAAAGTTGAGAAAGTAGTATCAAGCAAGTCCATGGTCGACAGGAATATAATTGAATCTTGTTTCATAAAAAGCAGTTTTGACAATAATATGAATATTTCCTTTGGTTTATATAAATTAAATCCATTTATAATTAATAGAATTTGGGAAGAATTTAATAATACACTGGACAAATAATTTTTAAATTTTCTTGGGTAGAATAGCTTGGGGGTGAGTTGTGCAAAGGACCTATCCAAGTTGGCTCGCCGCGCGTCACGTGTTTAACCGTTGTGGGATCTGATAGTGAGGTGCTGGCCGGACCCCTTATATAGCTTCCTTGGATGCTTCACTTTCATAGTTCCTTGATAATGTGAGTAGTCACGAAAGCGCTTGGAATTTCTCTATTCTTTCAGAGTGGTTGTTTTGCATATTTTGAAATCACCTGTTTACTGTGATCTTATTGCATTAATGGATACCACACGACTCTTCAGAATGTTCTCGATAAGCTTTCCTAATCATATATCTTTTGTTTCACAGTTTTCTTCTGCACTGATCAAGTCCCACAAGTTTAAAATTCGACTTAATTTTTTAAAAAAATTTTTAAATGAACAAGTTCTGCCCAAGTCTCTTTTACCCAATAGACTCCTTGACATGAGAGATCGTCCTTTTGATGATTTTATGAGAATTATTCTTCAGAAACATATTGAAATAACTAAAATACAGGAGAAGGAAGCATTCAAAATATTGAGAAACAAAAAATACTCATTTAATCAGGCCATTCCATCAGAATGGAAACACAGTATGTTGGATCATTGCTATAATAAACTCAGAAGAATTTGTAATGAACTCAAGAGCAAACTGCAAAGAAAATTAGACATTTTAATTGCAAATAGTGATTGGACAAAGCATGCTAATAACAATTTTGTAATTAACTTATCAGATGAAATTTTAGACAAACATACAACTGCTGCTCTAGGTTTTGGCCTAAGTTTTGCAACGTCAAAAAAACTTAATAATGTTGAAATTGCAAAAGCCTTTTGTAACTTTGAGAAATTTTCTGATTTATCCTCTGATGAAATTAATATTAGTAAATTAATGGTATATAGCTCTATGTTAAAACCAAACATTCCCAATTGCCCTCTAAGATTCTTTAAGTCTTATGATACACTTAATAACAATAAAAATTTGCGCCTTACTAAAGCAGACAAAATAAATGCAATAGTAATTATGAAAGAAAATGATTACCAAGAAAAAATGAATAATCTCTTAGATGATACTGAAACCTATTCTAAACTTAGGAAAAATCCCCTAGAAACCGTTAACAGCAATTTCAATAAAACAATAAAACTTCTACTGAAAGGCAAAGATGAATTAGTCAAACAATTTACTTCCACTAATCCATCTTTCCCTTACATGTATGGACTAATAAAAACACACAAACCAGGGAATCCAGTCAGACCAATTATTAGCTCCATAGGATCAGTTTCATATAAATTATCCAAATGGCTTGTTGATATTTTGAGCCCTATTGTTGGCAAAATTTCTAACTTTAATGTTAAAAACAACATAGACTTGGTTGATAAATTAAGCTCCTTGACTGACTTAAATGATTTTAACATGGTTAGTTTTGATGTTACTTCCTTGTTTACGAAAGTTCCTGTTGATGATTTATTAAGTTTCTTATCTGAAGAACTCGTTAACTATGATTTACCATTGCCAGTTCCTACTATCATTAAACTTATTAAACTTTGCATTGTTGATGCAAAATTTGTATTTAATGATAAGTTTTACACTCAGAAGTTTGGTATGGCAATGGGAAATCCTCTTTCACCTGTTCTTAGTAACCTATACATGGAATTTTTTGAAACAAGGTTGCTTAACACAATCCTCCCTAATAGAGCTAAATGGTTCAGATATGTTGATGATATTTTGTGTCTTATGCCCAAAAATGTAGATATACACCATTTTCTTGGAAAATTAAATAGCTTAGCCCATTCTATAAACTTTACTGTTGAGTTTGAAGAAAATAACTCATTGCCTTTTCTAGATGTTTTAATTATTAAGGGTATTAATGAATTCAAATTTAAAATTTACAGAAAACCTACAAATAACTGTTCCTATGTCCACTATTATTCCTGGCATCAAGATAGAGTCAAACTGTCTGTTTTCTCATCAATGTTTTTGAGAGCTTTACGAATTTGTAGTCCTGAGTTCATAGATGAGGAAATATCCAAAATTTATGAAATAGGTAATGATCTAAAATACCCAAGAAATGTAATTGATAAATCTTTTAAAGTTGCTAGAAACACTTTTTATAATCCAAAAAGGAGCAACCAGCCTTATTCAACTAAAAATATGTTGGTTCTCCCTTACCATGAAAACTTGGTTGATATGCCTTCTCTTCTTAAGACTTTTAATATTAAAGTTGTATTCAAAAATCTTGATACAGTAAAAAAACTTTTGATAAAGAATTTCCCCCAAAATGCTGATGGATGTGTCTATAAGATTCCTTGTAAAATTTGCGATAAAGTTTATTACGGTCAAACTGGTAAAAATCTCGAACTAAGATTAAAACAACATAAATATAGCATTAGAACTGGACAAGATTCCAATGCTCTATTTATTCATGTAAGAGATTTTAACCATCCAATTGATTTTCAAAAAGTTGAGAAAGTAGTATCAAGCAAGTCCATGGTCGACAGGAATATAATTGAATCTTGTTTCATAAAAAGCAGTTTTGACAATAATATGAATATTTCCTTTGGTTTATATAAATTAGATCCATTTATAATTAATAGAATTTGGGAAGAATTTAATAATACACTGGACAAATAATTTTTAAATTTTCTTGGGTAGAATAGCTTGGGGGTGAGTTGTGCAAAAGACCTATCCAAGTTGGCTCGCCGCGCGTCACGTGTTTAACCGTTGTGGGATCTGATAGTGAGGTGCTGGCCGGACCCCTTATATAGCTTCCTTGGATGCTTCACTTTCATAGTTCCTTGATAATGTGAGTAGTCACGAAAGCGCTTGGAATTTCTCTATTCTTTCAGAGTGGTTGTTTCGCATATATATATATATATATATATATTTTTTTCTATATATATATATATATATATATATATATGTATATATATATATATATATATATATATATATATATATATATATATGTATATGTATATATATATGTATATGTGTATATATATATATATATATATATATATATATATGTCTCTATATATATATATGTATATATATATATATCTATATATATATATATATATATATATAAGACTTTCTGGAGAAAATACCGTTTTGGAAGATAAAATAATAGCAGGGTAAAACCTGATTACATTTTCTAAGATAATGTCTTCATTAACTCGTAATTACTCGATAATCATTAACTGATAAGAGTAATTAATTTTTATTCTCAATTAACAACCTGGGTCAATTTTGTTAGCTGAAAAGTAAAAAAAAAATAATCCGTAAAAAGGTTTATATTTTGTTTTACTTTGTTTAATGGTGATGCAGTAATGTTGCTGGTTTATAATGTTGCTGGTTTATAATGAAGCGACTGGTCAGTTCTAATTAAAACTTTGCTGAATCTGAATTTCAGTGTGCTTTTTTTTTTGTCTGATTCCGTGGGATTGTGTGTGTGTGTGTGTGTGTGTGTGTGTGTGTGTGTGTGTGTGTACTCACCTATTTGTACTCACCTATTTGTGGTTGCAGGGGTCGAGTCCTAGCTCCTGGCCCCGCCTCTTCACCGGTTGCTACTAGGCCCTCTCTCTCCCCGCTCCATGAGCTTTATCAAACCTCGTCTTAAAACTGTGTATGGTTCCTGCCTCCACTACGTCATTTTCTAGGCTATTCCACTGCCTTACAACTCTATGACTGAAGAAATACTTCCTACTATCTCTCTGACTCATTTGTGTCTTCAACTTCCAATTGTGGCCTCTTGTTTCTGTGTCCCCTCCCTGGAACATCCTGTCTTTGTCCACCTTGTCTATTCCACGCAGTATTTTATATGTCGTTATCATGTCTCCCCTGACCCTCCTGTCCTCCAGTGTGTGTGTGTGTGTGTGTGTATACGTGTGTGTGTATACGTGTGTGTGTGTGTGTGTGTGTGTGTGTGTGTGTGTGTGTGTGTGTGTGTGTACGTGTGTGTGGGAGAGAGAGAGAGAGAGGCAAATAGAAAAGTCCAAAAGTGGACATCTCTAGGTAGGATGCTGACGCAAAGAGAAAACTGGCATCGGGTTGAGTGGCCTCCAACATCTGGTGGTTCTTGGTCAAGAACCAGCAAGGTTATTCACCTGATGCAGTATTCTACCTGCAAATTGACAAGCTGAGACTGTCTACTAGCAGACAGAAGAAAACTAATCTTTTTGTTAAACACTTAGCTGCTAGGATGCAAATCCCTAATCCAATTTGGGAACCTCTTTGCTAGTCGCAAAAATTGTGGCAAAGTCGTCAGTGGTGGCAATAAGGGAGAATGACGTATATCTCCTTAAACCGCTTGACCAAGAAAAAACTGTTGACCCAGATAAGATGAGCCCAAAATTGCTTAGCAGATGTGCAGACCAGCTAGCATCACCTCTAACCCGCATCTATCAGCACTGCCTAGCACATGTAAATGGCCTTCTCCTTGGAAAGAGGCAAATGTTGTTCTTATACATAAAACGAAGAGCAGAGCGGAAATCAGCAACTACAGAGCAGTGTCACTCCTGTCAATCACTGGCATGATTCACTAGACAATAATCTCACGGCAGATGACAGCGTTTTTTGACTACCACTAGCTTCTTTATGATCGTCAATATGGCTTCAGAAAAAGTCACTCTGCTAATGATCTGCTGTTACACCTCTTCACTATGTGGCACCAGCCGCTGGATGAATACATGGTCAACTGTGTAGTAGCCGTGGACATCGCTGGTACTTTTGACCGAGTATGGTACCAGGGACTCTGGGAAAAATTGCAAGCACAGTGAGTCTCTGGTAGAACTCAGTTGGTGACAGTGTTCAAAAGGGATGTGTGCTTGAGCCACCGTATCCCATTTTATCCCAGATTTCCCATGCATATGTAAAGAACTATTCTCTGACATTTACTTATCCAAGAGAGGAAATGCCAGCTGCTCTCAGTCATATAAATCACAGCTGTATCAGTCTTGGTCAAACGGTGATAGGCAACATTTGCTTGTAAAAAAATACATAAATGATGATGGTCTCTAGGTACCACGACTGGATTGCTGGAGCAGTGGTAAGAATGACTGGGAGAGTGTTAGAACCCGAGGAGGAAGTGGATTCAAAATTGTCTATGAAGAATCACATGATAAATCTTGCGAGAAGTCAGCCAAAAGCTGCAAAACTTTGTATGAGGCGCAAATAGGCTCACACCTTGAGTATGCACCACTCGCTTGGACTGGCTACCCTCAGTATCATCTACGGTTTCTGGACAGACTAGAGAACCGAGCAAGACGACTTATCTCTCTCCTGGACCCGGTCTAGATAGATCTGTCATTTCAGCAGAATCTTCAACACTGGAGAGATGTGAATGGATCTTACGCTTATGTACAGTGAGAAAAAAACAGCTTCTATAAACAAGACAAACAGCACGGCTTTGTATTTAGTCAATAGCAAAAAAAAAAAAAAAAATACAATAACAAAAAAAAAAAACAGAAACTTATTGACTTTGTATGTCATTAACGTACTGGGTATGGAAGCTATTATATTTTCCCTTTGTTGCTACTGGCCATTAAAAGCCTTAAAGTCATTTAAAATTCTTTCTTTTATCTTTCACTTATTTTCCTCTACGTATTTAAAAGAAAGTATTGTTGGGATTAGCTCTAAATTTTGTGCGTATATCTCCCCCTTTTTTTGTTAAATCTCATTAAGCGTATTTTACATTTGCTGTTCTTTCTGTCTCCCGAAGAACGCATTGTGCACGAAAATAAAAATTTACAATCATTCCATATTCATTTATTTCGTGTGAGGTGTTTGTTTAATGAGTTATCATAATTTGTTGTGTCATCCAGGTATATTTGCTCTGAGCTGCCTCATTACGAATTTAAATATTTATACACATTTTGAATACTAATCCTGTGGATTAGGGACCCAGCTCACATTACCATGGTTGGAACAAGTCACTAACAAACCTCACTTCAGAAAGAAAACTCTTAAAAAGGGCTTTTCTGTAGTTCTCTGTTTAATAATCTTAAGGTAAGAATCCATAATTCATATTCTGTGTGTGTGAGAGAGAGAGAGAGAGAGAGAGAGAGAGAGAGAGAGAGAGAGAAGAAGAAGAAGAAGAAGAAGAAGAAGAAGAAGAAGAAGAAGAAGAATCATTAATGATAGCAGGAGACAGACAGACTCCGAGACATTCCATTACTCTCACCTGACATGTAAACCATAAAAAGCACATAAACTCCATTTC
Source organism: Cherax quadricarinatus (assembly GCF_038502225.1). NCBI lineage: Eukaryota > Metazoa > Arthropoda > Malacostraca > Decapoda > Parastacidae > Cherax > Cherax quadricarinatus. The sequence continues at coordinate 12,182,468 of NC_091348.1, forward strand.
CCACATTCAGGGCGTGCCATCCAAGGAGACTCCTTTAACGACCCTAGAGCCAGGCTGACACCCTCCAACTGCTTTCTCTCTCTCTCTCTCTCTCTCTCTCTCTCTCTCTCTCTCTCTCTCTATCTATCTATCTATCTATCTATCTATCTCTATCTCTCTATATCTCTAAGCATCCAGCTTTCACAGTCAGGTGAACCACAGATTTGAAACATCCTAGCCCATCCTTCACTGTGTAGGCGCTGTACTTCTCTCCAGTGAAATTCATGTGAGAGTAACTGAATATCTTGAATTCCTTCCTAAATTTTACCTTGTAAATAATCCAACAGAACGTCAAGTAATCAAACAGTACGTCAGATAATCTAACAGCACGTCAAATAATCTAACAGCTCGTTAAATAATACAATAACAAGTCAGATAATCCAAGAGCACATCAAATAATCAATCAGCTCGTCAGATTATCCAACAGCATGTCAGATAGCCCAGCAGCACGTTAAATAATCCGACAGCACATCAGATAATCCAACAGCTCGTCAGATAATCCAACAGTTCGTTAAATAATTCAACAACACGTCAAATAATCTAACAGCACGTCAAATCCTTCTAAAAGTAATTGCTTGTAGCACGCTCACACCTGCATACCTGATGTTCTTGGCCTTAACTGCCTGAGCATAAATCATATTCTTCCCATTAGCCCTTTTTTGGATGTTCTCAGTATCCGTCACTGGTGGCGGATATTTGACCCTCGTGTAGTCGATAGGCTTTCAAGCCAATTAAGCAGCTTAATTAATGGAGGAGGATTATATATAACTTTCCTTGTTTCAGCCTTTCTAAATGAGCCGTTCTTGAAAGGTTGTTCAGATGTGGGAGAAATTTGATGTTTCCTACACGTAGTGAATTCTCAGGATCTATTAATGCTAATGAAATACCTTATCTCATCACAACATCGGACGATAATTCGGGAGACTTCGAAATTTTTTCACTCATCTCAGCAATTTTGAAGCCTACTGGTTGAATGAGAAATCCTCTAAAACTTCAAAAGAAGAGAAGTTTTAGAGGATTTCTCATTCAGCCTGTAGGCTTCAAAATTGCTGAGATGAGTGAAAAAATTTCGAAGTCTCCCGAATTATCGTCCGATGTTGTGATGAGATAAGGTATTTCCAACAAGTCGGCCGTCTCCCACCGAGGCAGGGTGACCCAAACAAGAAAGAAAATCCCGAAAAGGAAGATACTTTCATCATCATTCAACACTTTCACCTCACACATAATCACTGTTTTTGCAGAGGTGCTCAAAACACAACAGTTTAGAAGTATATACGTAAAAAAATACACAATATATCCCTCCAAACTGCCAATATTCCAAACCCCTCCATTAAAGTGCAGGCATTGTACTTACCATTTCCAGAACTCAAGTCCGGCTATATAAAAATAACCGGTTTCCCTGAATCCCTTCACTAAATATTACCCTGCTCACACTCCAACAGCTCGTCAGGTCCCAATTACCATTCGTCTCCATTCACTCCTATCTAACACGCTCATGCACGCCTGCTGGAAGTCCAAACCCCTCGCCCACAACACCTCCTTTACCCTCTCCCTCCAACCTTTTCGAGGACGACCCCTACCCCGCCTTCCTTCCCCTACAGATTTATACGCTCTCCATGTCATTCTACTTTCATCCACTCTCTCTAAATGACCAAACCACCTCAACAAACCCTCTTCTGCCCTCTGACTAATACTTTTATTAACTCCACACCTTCACCTAATTTCCACACTCCGAATTTTCTGCATAATATTTACACCACACATTGCCCTTAGACAGGACATCTCCACTGCCTCCAACCGTCTCCTTGCTGCAGCATTTACAACCCAAGCTTCACACCCATATAAGAGTGTTGGTACTACTATACTTTCATACATTCCCTTCTTTGCCTCCATAGATAACGTTTTTTGACTCCACATATACCTCAACGCACCACTCACCTTTTTTCCCTCATCAATTCTATGATTAACCTCATCCTTCATAAATCCATCCGCCGACACGTCAACTCCCAAATATCTGAAAACATTCACTTCTTCCATACTCCTCGTCCCCAATTTGATATCCAATTTTTCTTTATCTAAATCATTTGACACCCTCATCACCTTACTCTTTTCTATGTTCACTTTCAACTTTCTACCTTTACACACATTCCCAAACTCATCCACTAACCTTTGCAATTTTTCTTTAGAATCTCCCACAAGCACAGTATCATCAGCAAAAATTAACTGTGTCACTTCCTATTTTGTATTTGATTCCCCATAATTTAATCCCACCCGAATACATAAAATTGGCCAATTAGCAAGAACTCATTTAAAATTAAATCCTTTCTAAAATTTTCTCTTATACGTTTAAAGATATATTTTTCATTTATGTTAAAGTAAAAGTTAATAATTTTCTACCAAAAGAACCTTAGAAAACTTACATAACCTTAATATAACAAGCGCAATTTTATTTAGCCTAATCCAACTATACATGTCTTAGATAAGTTTACAATAATTTAATAATAAACAAACACAATGAAATATATTTTTTTCGTTAGGTTCAGAATGATTTTTGCAAAATTAATGCATACACAAATTTTCGCTTGCCTTATTCAGCAACCACTGTGAAAGAATCGCGGGACTCCAAGCGCCTTCCTGACTTCTCGTATTATATATATATATATATATATATATATATATATATATATATATATATATATATATATATATATATATATATATATATATATGTGTCGTGCCGAATATGTAAAACTGGTTTACAATAATTTAATACTAAACAAACACACTGAAATATATTTTTTTCGTTAGGTTCAGAATGATTTTGGCGAAATTATTGCATACAGAAATTTTCACTTGTCCTATATGGCAAGATGAACGTTGCTATTTAAGCCATGATCGCAAATTCTGCCTATTCGGCACGACATATATATATATATACATATATATATATATATATATATATATATATATATATATATATATATATATATATATATATATATATATATATATATATATATATAAACCTAGACATACATCTAGGTTTTTCTCCTTTTTCTAAATAGCTCTTGTTCTTCTTTATTTCTTCTATTGTCCATGGGGAAATGGAAAAGAATCTTTCCTCCGTAAGCAATGCGTCTCGTATGAGGCGACTAAAATGCCGGGAGCAATGGGCTAGTAACCCCTTCTCCTGTAGACATTTACTAAAAAAGAGAAGAAGAAAACCTTTATAAAACTGGGATGCTTAAATGTGCGTGGATGTAGTGCGGATGACAAGAAACAGATGATTGCTGATGTTATGAATAAAAAGAAGTTGGATGTCCTGGCCTTAAGCGAAACAAAGCTGAAGTTTCGGTGGGGGAAAATAAATGGGATTAAATCTGGAGTATCTGAGAGAGTTAGAGCAAAGGAAGGGGTAGCAGTAATGTTAAATGATCAGTTATGGAAGGAGAAAAGAGAATATGAATGTGTAAATTCAAGAATTATGTGGATTAAAGTAAAGGTTGGATGCGAGAAGTGGGTCATAATAAGCGTGTATGCACCTGGAGAAGAGAGGAATGCAGAGGAGAGAGAGAGATTTTGGGAGATGTTAAGTGAATGTATAGGAGCCTTTGAGCCAAGTGAGAGAGTAATTGTAGTAGGGGACCTGAATGCTAAAGTAGGAGAAACTTTTAGAGAGGGTGTGGTAGGTAAGTTTGGGGTGCCAGGTGTAAATGATAATGGGAGCCCTTTGATTGAACTTTATATAGAAAGGGGTTCAGTTATAGTTAATACATATTTTAAGAAAAAGAGGATAAATAAGTATACAAGATATGATGTAGGACGAAATGACAGTAGTTTGTTGGATTATGTATTGGTAGATAAAAGACTGTTGAGTAGACTTCAGGATGTACATGTTTATAGAGGGGCCACAGATATATCAGATCACTTTCTAGTTGTAGCTACACTGAGAGTAAAAGGTAGATGGGATACAAGGAGAATAGAAGTATCAGGGAAGAGAGAGGTGAAGGTTTATAAACTAAAAGAGGAGGCAGTTTAGGGTAAGATATAAACAGCTATTGGAGGATAGATGGGCTAATGAGAGCATACGCAATGGGGTCGAAGAGGTATGGGGTAGGTTTAAAAATGTAGTGTTTGAGTGTTCAGCAGAAGTTTGTGGTTACAGGAAAGTGGGTGCGGGAGGGAAGAGGAGCGATTGGTGGAATGATGATGTAAAGAGAGTAGTAAGGGAGAAAAAGTTAGCATATGAGAAGTTTTCACAAAGTAGAAGTGATGCAAGGAGGGAAGAGTATATGGAGAAAAAGAGAGAGGTTAAGAGAGTGGTGAAGTAATGTAAAAAGAGAGCAAATGAGAGAGTGGGTGAGATGTTATCAACAAATTTTATTGAAAATAAGAAAAAGTTTTGGTGTGAGATTAACAAGTTAAGAAAGCCTAGAGAACAAATGGATTTGTCAGTTAAAAATAGGAGAGGAGAGTTATTAAATGGAGAGTTAGAGGTATTGGGAAGATGGAGGGAATATTTTGAGGAATTGTTAAATGTTGATGAAGATAGGGAAGCTGTGATTTCGTGTATTGGACAAGGAGGAATAATATCTTGTAGGAGTGAGGAAGAGCCAGTTGTGAGTGTGGGGGAAGTTCGTGAGGCAGTAGGTAAAATGAAAGGGGGTAAGGCAGCCGGGATTGATGGGATAAAGATAGAAATGTTAAAAGCAGGTGGGGATATAGTTTTGGAGTGGTTGGTGCAATTATTTAATAAATGTATGGAAGAGGGTAAGGTACCTAGGGATTGGCAGAGAGCATGCATAGTTCCTTGTATAAAGGCAAAGGGGATAAAAGAGAGTGCAAAAATTATAGGGGGATAAGTCTGCTGAGTATACCTGGTAAAGTGTATGGTAGAGTTATTATTGAAAGAATTAAGAGTAAGACGGAGAATAGGATAGCAGATGAACAAGGAGGCTTTAGGAAAGGTAGGGGGTGTGTGGACCAGGTGTTTACAGTGAAACATATAAGTGAACAGTATTTAGATAAGGCTAAAGAGGTCTTTGTGGCATTTATGGATTTGGAAAAGGCGTATGACAGGGTGGATAGGGGGGCAATGTGGCAGATGTTGCAAGTGTATGGTGTAGGAGGTAGGTTACTGAAAGCAGTGAAGAGTTTTTACGAGGATAGTGAGGCTCAAGTTAGAGTATGTAGGAAAGAGGGAAATTTTTTCCCAGTAAAAGTAGGCCTTAGACAAGGATGTGTGATGTCACCGTGGTTGTTTAATATATTTATAGATGGGGTTGTAAGAGAAGTAAATGCGAGGGTCTTGGCAAGAGGCGTGGAGTTAAAAGATAAAGAATCACACACAAAGTGGGAGTTATCACAGCTGCTCTTTGCTGATGACACTGTGCTCTTGGGAGATTCTGAAGAGAAGTTGCAGAGATTGGTGGATGAATTTGGAAGGGTGTGCAAAAGAAGAAAATTAAAGGTGAATACAGGAAAGAGTAAGGTTATGAGGATAACAAAAAGATTAGGTGATGAAAGATTGAATATCAGATTGGAGGGAGAGAGTATGGAGGAGGTGAATGTATTCAGATATTTGGGAGTGGACGTGTCAGCGGATGGGTCTATGAAAGATGAGGTGAATCATAGAATTGATGAGGGGAAAAGAGTGAGTGGTGCACTTAGGAGTCTGTGGAGACAAAGAACTTTGTCCTTGGAGGCAAAGAGGGGAATGTATGAGAGTATAGTTTTACCAACGCTCTTATATGGGTGTGAGGTATGGGTGATGAATGTTGCAGCGAGGAGAAGGCTGGAGGCAGTGGAGATGTCATGTCTGAGGGCAATGTGTGGTGTGAATATAATGCAGAGAATTCGTAGTTTGGAAGTTAGGAGGAGGTGCGGGATTACCAAAACTGTTGTCCAGAGGGCTGAGGAAGGGTTGTTGAGGTGGTTCGAACATGTAGAGAGAATGGAGAGAAACAGAATGACTTCAAGAGTGTATCAGTCTGTAGTGGAAGGAAGGCGGGGTAGGGGTTGGCCTAGGAAAGGTTGGAGAGAGGGGGTAAAGGAGGTTTTGTGTGCGAGGGGCTTGGACTTCCAGCAGGCATGCGTGAGCGTGTTTGATAGGAGCGAATGGAGACAAATGGTTTTTAATACTTGACGTGCTGTTGGAGTGTGAGCAAAGTAACATTTATGAAGGGGTTCAGGGAAACCGGCAGGCCGGACTTGAGTCCTGGAGATGGGAAGTACAGTGCCTGCACTCTGAAGGAGGGGTGTTAATGTTGCAGTTTAAAAACTGTAGTGTAAAGCACCCTTCTGGCAAGACAGTGATGGAGTGAATGATGGTGAAAGTTTTTCTTTCTCGGGCCACCCTGCCTTGGTGGGAATCGGCCAGTGTGATAATAATAATAATAAAAATAATAAAATATATATATATATATATATATATATATATATATATATATATATATATATAAAATATATATATATATATATATATATATATATATATATATATATATATATATATATATATAAGTCGTGCCGAATATGTAAAACTGGTCAATTAGCAAGAACTCATTTAAAATTAAGCCCTTTCTAAAATTTTCTCTTATACGTTTAAAGATATATTTTTTTTATTAATGTTGATGTAAAAATTTATAATTTTGTACCAAAAGGAACTTAGAAAACTTACCTAACCTTATTATAACAAGAACAATATATTTTTGCCTAACCTAACTAAATATATTTTAGATTTGTTTACAATAATTGTTTTCAATAATTTCGCCAAAATCATTCCGAACCTAACGAAAAAAATGTATTTCACTGTGTTTGTTTAGTATTAAATTATTGTAAACAAATCTAAAATATATTTAGTTGGGTTAGGCTAAAATAAATTGCGATTGGTATAATAAGGTTAGGTAAGTTTTTTAAGTTCCTTTTGGTGCAAAATTATAAATTTTCACATCAATATTAATGAAAATTTTTTATCTTTAAACGTATAAGAGATAATTTTAGAAAGGACTTAATTTTAAATGAGTCCTTGCTAATTGACCAGTTTTACATATTCGGCATATTGGCACGACATATGTATATATATATATATATATATATATATATATATATATATATATATATATATATATATATATATATATATATATATATATATATATATATATATATATATATATATAAGAGATACATAAGCACTCTTCCAGCTACATTTATAAATACACGTCGCGATCAGTACTGAGAAAAGCATCACCTCAGGTTTCTGTTCACTTTCAGTACGGATTTACAGCCCCAAACACGTACAGCAGGAAAAAAAATTATGAAAATATAATTCTCAGATTTAGGATGCCCAGAGTGGTGCATGCGACTAGGATCCACCACAGCTAACACAAATTACTGTATCACATAAGAAATCAAAACAACCGTTCAAAAACCATACAACCGCAACTCTCAAACACTATTAAAATACACCAGTAAGTCACTTGTTACCCAACAAGATAGCTAATGGCATCTCCACTTGATCTGAGAAGCCCACACCTGAATGCATGAAATTCCTAGTAATAACTGTACCACTAGAAACATGGGACAAACTGGCCAGAAACTTCCTACTAGAGTCAGTGAACAGTAAGACACAAAAGACAAGCGAGATACGCTCAGACAGCTTCGAATGCAGTTTCAAACAGACGATATTAGCGTCAGGACCTAAACAGAAAGAAACCTTCAACAGAGACAATTCCAGGGCCTGTTAAAGTCTATATAATTAACGACAATCTCTGTGTTTTTTTTCTATAAACAGAGTGGAAAAGAAATATTTTATTAGTTATAAGATATGTCAATTACTTATTTAACCACACTTAGACGCACAAGAAGGACAAATTTACGAGGGAACTTTTATAATATAGACAAACTTAGCCTCGAAAGAATGATTTAACATAAGAGTTCAGTACAATTATGCTGAGTCAAACTTGGCCCATCAAGCATAACTAATAAGAAGCAATAAATGTAACTTCAGGAACAATCTTATCTCACAACTTGCCTTGGATGAAGTCGCTGATCGTGCTTAAATCACGCCAGAGTAATTATGATGTCAGAAGCTGTAACGACACCGAAAATATAGATGACAGGACACAAGAGCATACACGCATGACATCATTTAAAGCGATCATGAACCCAGGACAGAAGAGTATCCAATAAAGATGTCCTATCATCCGAATAATTGCGCATAAGAAAGACAATTAAAATAATTTGCACCAAACTAATGATCCAGGGCGTGCACTGACGGACTCTCCCTCTCACACGCGAGTGTCCCGTCCCTCCAAACTTCTCTTACCCTCGAGGGTTATTTTTCAGTGTAAGAATTCCCTGCTCATGAAAAGGTAATGTAAAAGCTGCTCTAATCCCGGATAAACTTAGGATTAGTTGACGTACATCAGATATCACCTTGCTGTTTGATACAGACCTACGCATTACATATATAAATATATATATATATATATATATATATATATATATATATATATATATATATATATATATATATATATATGTATATATATATATATATATATATATATATATATATATATATATATATATATATATATATATATATATATATATATATATATATATATATGTATATATATATATATATATATATATATATGTCGTGCCGAATAGGCAGAACTTGCGATCTTGGGTTAAATAGCAACGCTCATCTTGCCATATAGGACAAGTGAAAATTTGTGTATGCAATAATTTCGCCAAAATCATTCTTAACCTAACGAAAAAAATATATTTCACTGTGTTTGTTTAGTATTAAATTACTGTAAACAAATCTAAAATATATTTAGTTGGCTTAGGCTAAAATAAATTGTTCTTGTTATAATAAGGTTAGGTAAGTTTTCTAAGTTCCTTTTTGTACAAAATTATAAATTTTTACATCAGCATTAATAAAAAATATATATCTTTAAACGTATAAGAGAAAATTTTAGAAAGGATTTAATTTTAAATGAGTTCTTGCTAATTGACCAGTTTTACATATTCGACACGACACACACACACACACACATATATATATATATATATATATATATATATATATATATATATATATATATATATATATATATATATATATATATATATATATATATATATATATATATATATATATATATATATACACTGCTAGTCACGGCATTATGCCAGGTGAGCATAATGCCGTGGCGAAAATCAAAGGCCTACTATACAGGGATGTCTTTTTTCGTTGGTGCATTATACCAGGTAGCAGCCGTTAGCATGACGTCACGGCCTGCCGCCACACTCCACAGTGACTCCGCAGTGCTCATGTGGCTGCTGTGGTGAGACGGAGTGTTGCACTTTTGTCTCTCATCTGTCTCATCTTTTGTCCGGTGTTCCCTATGGTTTTGAGGCAATACATATTTGATTATGGGTAACAGGAAGTCTTTAACACCTGAAATTATAGCTCAAATCATTGGGCTTCACAAAGCTGGGCACCAGACGAAAGAAACAGTGGAGAATGTTGGTGTGTGTGAACGTTCAGTGAGGAACTGGGTATAACGTTTCAAGGCTGGTATCGGTGTTGAGTTATCATCTTCCAAACCTCGGCCTGGCTCCTCGAATAAGACATCTGTTCGTACCTTAACTGTGTTAAAGAAGCAGTTAGAGAGTACATCTAAGATAACTGCTAGAGAATTGAAAGAAAAGAACTCACGTCTTCTCTCAGAGATGTCTGTAAGAACTATTAACAGACGTGTGTCAGTACTGGGCTACAGTAATCACCCCCAGGTTAAGAAACCAGCCAGAGAAGAAACGTAGGCTGGATTATGCAGATTTATATCTTCACCGGAATTCTCAACAGTGGTCTGAAGTACTTTGTAGTGATGAAGCAACCTTCACCGTCACCTGTAACCGAGGGGTACATGTGTACCGGTTCGGAGGTAGTGACCCGCTAGACCCACGCTACATCTGTGGGACCACCAAACACCCAGACTCACTCATGGTTTGGGGGTGTTTCAGTGTTCAGTGTTGGTGAACACATTGTGCTTCCCAATAAACAATATATGAACCAGTATAATTGCCTGGAGTTATTGTGTGACAATTTACCTGAGGCATTTGACAAGTGTGAGGCTACGGTTTTTTATACAGGACGGTGTACCGTGTCATACCGCCAAATCTGTAGTTCATTCGCTTAAGGAATGTGAAGTGAGGTTCTTTAATGACTGGCCAGACAATTCCCCAGACCTAAACCCTATTGAGAACCTCTGGTCAATAGTGAAACAAAGTTTATCGGTCAATGATATCAGTTCCATCCCGCGGCTGGAGGCTGCTCTCCATGAGACATGGAATAATATACCTCCCTGAAACCTCAAGAATTTGTGTGACAGTCTTCCTACACTACTGAGGGACGTGATTAAGTGTAAAGGACGTAGCACCAAGTATTTGTGTTTGTGTTTTGGTACGTGTGTGGGAGAGGGGCGGCATAATACCGTGACTAGTACTGTAGATCAGGGTAAAGAGATTTTCATTAATTTATGGATTTGGAAAAGGAATATAAGGGGGATAGGGTAGCAATGTGGGAGATGTTGCAGATGTATGGAATAGGTGACAGGCTACTGACAGCAGGTAAGACATTTTGCGAAGATAGTGAGGCTTAAGATAAATTATATAGGAGAGAGGGAGATTATATCCCAGTAAAAGTAGGTCTAGACAAGAATGCGTGATGACACCATTCTCGGGTGTTGGCGAGAGGTGTAGGATTAAAAAACTAAAGAATCTATCACAAAACGGGAGTTGTCAGAGTTTTTTTTTTTTTTTTTTTTTTTTTTTTTTTTTTTTTTTTTTTTTTGCTGATGACACTGTGCTTTTCAGAGATTCGTGACAGTGCCAGAAATCATGAAAACGCTTGGAAGTTCACTATTTTTTTTCACAGTGGTCGTTTTGCCCACATATTATATATATATATATATATGCAAAACAACCACTCTGAAAGAATAGAGAAATTCCAAGCGCTTTCGTGACTACTCACATTATCAAGGAACTATGAAAGTAAAGCATCCAAGGAAGGTATATAAGGGGTCTGGCCAACACCTCACTATCAGATCCCACAACGGTTAAACACCTGACGCGCGCCGGCCCAACTGGACAGGTCCTTTGCACAACCCACCAACAAACTATTCTACCCAAGAAACTTTTTAAAATTATTATTTTCCAGTGTATTATTAAATTCTTCCCAAATTCTATTAATTATAAATGAATCTAATTTATATAAACCAAAGGAAATATTCATATTATTGTCAAAACTGCTAAAAATTTGTTGGTTCTCCCTTACCATGAAAACTTGGTTGATATGCCTTCTCTTCTTAAGACTTTTAGTATTAAAGTTGTATTCAAAAATCTTGATACAGTAAAAAAACTTTTGATAAAAAATTCCCCCCAAAATGCTGATGGATGTGTCTATAAGATTCCTTGTAAAATTTGCAATAAAGTTTATTACGGTCAAACTGGTAAAAATCTCGAACTAAGATTAAAACAACATAAATATAGCATTAGAACTGGACAAGATTCCAATGCTCTATTTATTCATGTAAGAGATTTTAACCATCCAATTGATTTTCAAAAAGTTGAGAAAGTAGTATCAAGGAAGCCCATGGTCGACAGGAATATAATTGAATCTTGTTTCATAAAAAGCAGTTTTGACAATAATATGAATATTTCCTTTGGTTTATATAAATTAGATCCATTTATAATTAATAGAATTTGGGAAAAATTTAATAATACACTGGACACTATCATACATCTTGGGTAGAACAGTTTGTTGGTGGGTTGTGCAAAGGACCTGTCCAGTTGGGCCGGCGCGCGTCAGGTGTTTAACCGTTGTGGGATCTGATAGTGAGGTGTTGGCCAGACCCCTTATATAGCTTCCTTGGATGCTTTACTTTCATAGTTCCTTGATAATGTGAGTAGTCACGAAAGCGCTTGGAATTTCTCTATTCTTTCTGAAAAGCTTTGCATATTCTGAAATCACCTGTTTACTGTGATCTTATTGCATATATATACGTATATATCATATAGCAAAAATATATAGCAAACACTATATGATATATGTCACTTTTTTTGTATATTGTTACTTTGGATTTATTTGAATAAATAAATATACTTGGTATTTCATGAACATATATATTTCATTAACATAAATATATATATATATATATATATATATATATATATATATATATATATATATATATATATATATATATATATATATATATATATATATATATATATATATATATATATATATATATATATTATTTACGTTGTCTCTGGCGTACATTTTTATTCTACCATTGCGAGGTTATTTCACTTAGGTAATTATTAAGGGAGGAAAAGTCTTGTGAAATTGCTGTTGTTGGATGTAAGTTCAGGAATTAATTAAGTTGGTGCTATGCATCTGGCAGCACTGGCAGGCAGGAAGCTGCAGTATAACATTTACTACGGGTGCTGTAGACGTAGTGGCTTACGTCTGGCAGCGAGAGGCATGTGGTCGTTCCTCAGAACGTTAGTTTTCTCCCAAAAGCTAAAAGAAAATTGGGGGATGCATCATGAACACACGTGCCTGCAGAAGAGCTGTTGTAGCCGCCGTGCAAGATACCAGCATCAGGGAAGGCAACAGCGCCATCTAGGCAATGAACAATGTAACTTATACCAGACGTTAGCGTAGCGAGGCCTGGTCATGGACCGGGCCGCGGGGGCGTTGACCCCTAAAGCTTCCTTCCGGTATTAGCCAAATTTATTTTCAATTATTTACACTGATAGGTTCACTAAACACATCAATGTAAGTGGTTTTGAAATAAAAAGACACAATTACAACTAATGTGACATTTTATTTTGGCAACGTTTCGCTCTCCTGGAGCTTCGTCAAACCGTTTAAATAACGTTAATTCAACGTTAATGTAAGTGGTTTTGAGGCTGAGTATGAGAACTCGGCAACAGCTTTAGACAGGTTGATAAGTAAGACACATGTTCAACAGTTATGTATCTTTATTCCGAAACGTTTCGCCCACACTGTTGCAAATTGTTATCAACTTGTCGGTGTTGTATGTCATTACCACATGGTGTTAACCATCTCAAGACTTGTGAGGATCTGAAGCTCCTGGGTTGCCCCTACCTGCAAGGTAGTCTACCCTGGGGCTCCCTTCCCTCACCCTGACTTGCTAGCCTCCAGCACAACATAGCAGTCACCCAACATCACGAATGACAACAAACATTGAGGTACCATATTTTTGAAGCTGGTTAATAATGCTATGCAAGAATGAGGTCGCGTGTGGTCGACGTCGAATGTAATATTACACTCGACGTGCACCACCAAATGGGTTGAAGTAGAAATAGTAACTGCCGTAATAGTACTATCAGTACTAGTAAAGTCTTGCGCCTGGCAGCTCTGAGAAGGGAGGTTCCGCACGATACACTTTAACAAAGTGCTGACTCAATACACAAATATTTCCCGTGTGCTAAATTGTAAAAGTTTGTGCGCGCACTCGTAAAATATTTCCGGGTGCACTTGAAAAAGTTTGTGTGTGCACTTTGTAAATGTTTCTGTAAACGATTTCGACACACTAAACCGACCAGAATTCCATCCCAGCAGAGCAAACAAGAGACTCACTCAAGTGTACGTAACGTAAACAACATGAAGAATAAATAAAAAGGCAACCACTATCCCCCCCACCTATTTTATTTTCCATTTCCTTCCATCCCCCCTCCCCTCCCCTCCCCTCCCCTCCCCTCCCCTCCCCTCTCCTCCCCTCCCCTCACCTCTCCTCCCCTCCCATCCCCTCCTCTTGCTCCATAACAAGGCTCCTTACCCAGGATCTTGTCAAGGCTCTTAAGCTCCAGCCCTTCAGAGTCTTTTATTTAGGCTCCAGCCTTTCCCAGCCTCTTATTTAGGCTCCAGCCTTGCCCAGGCTCTTATTTAGGCTCCAGCCTTGCCCAGGCTCTTATTTAGGCTCCAGCCTTGTCCAGGCTCTTATTTAAACTCCAGCCTTGCCCAGGCTCTTATTTAGGCTCTAGCCTTGCCCAGTCTCTTATTGAGGCTCCAGCTCTTCCCAGGCTCCCAACCAGGCTTCACTGCTCCCTGCCACTCCTCTCCCTCTCTGCCCACCCCTGCTCCCTGCTCCTTCCTCTGCACTCTTTCCCTGCTACTGTTCTCTGCTACTGCTCCCTGTTACTTTTCTCTGCTACTGCTCCCTGCTACTGCTCCCTGCTACTGTTCTCTGCTACTACTCCCTGCTACTGTTCTCTGCTACTGTTCTCTGCTACTGCTCCTTGCTACTGCTCCCTGCTACTGCTCCCTGCTACTGCTCCCTGCTACTGCTCCCTGCTACTGCTCCCTGCTACTGCTCCCTGCTACTGTTCTCTGCTACTGTTCTCTGCTACTGTTCTCTGCTACTGTTCTCTGCTACTGCTCCCTGCTACTGCTCCCTGCTACTGCTCCCTGCTACTGTTCTCTGCTACTGCTCCCTGCTACTGCTCCCTGCTACTGCTCCCTGCTACTGCTCCCTGCTACTGCTCCCTGCTACTGTTCTCTGCTACTGTTCTCTGCTACTGTTCTCTGCTACTGTTCTCTGCTACTGCTCCCTGCTACTGCTCCCTGCTACTGCTCCCTGCTACTGTTCTCTGCTACTGCTCCCTGCTACTGCTCCCTGCTACTGCTCCCTGCTACTGTTCTCTGCTACTGCTCCCTTCTACTGCTCCTTGCTACTGCTCCCTGCTACTGTTCTCTGCTACTGCTCCCTGCTACTGCTCCCTGCTACTTCTCCCTGCTACTGCTCCCTGCTACTGCTCCCTGCTACTGCTCCCTGCTACTGCTCCCTGCTATTGCTCCCTGCTACTGTTCTCTGCTACTGTTCTCTGCTACTGCTCCCTGCTACTGCTCTCTGCTACTGTTCCCTTCTACTGCTCCCTGCTACTGCTCCCTGCTACTGCTCCCTGTTACTGTTTTCTGCTACTGCTCCCTGCTACTGCTCCCTGCTACTGCTCCCTGCTACTGTTCTCTGCTACTGCTCCCTGCTACTGCTCCCTGCTACTGTTCCCTTCTACTGCTCCCTGCTACTGCTCCC
>NC_091348.1:12202649-12250149 GCF_038502225.1 Cherax quadricarinatus
AGTTTAATGTAACCCCGTTTAACCTGACCCAGACTTACATAACCTAGTTTAATGTAACCCCGTTTAACCTGACCCAGACTTACATAACCTAGTTTAATGTAACCCCGTTTAACCTGACCCAGTCTTACACAACCTAGTTTAATGTAACCCCGTTTAACCTGACCCAGACTTACATAACCTAGTTTAATGTAACCCCGTTTAACCTGACCCAGTCTTACATAACCTAGTTTAATCTAACCCCGTTTAACCTGACCCAGTATTACATAACCTAGTTTAATGTAACCCCGTTTAACCTGACCCAGACTTACATAACCTAGTTTAATGTAACCCCGTTTAACCTGACCCAGACTTACATAACCTAGTTTAATGTAACCCCGTTTAACCTGACCCAGTCTTACACAACCTAGTTTAATGTAACCCCGTTTAACCTGACCCAGTCTTACATAACCTAGTTTAATGTAACCCCGTTTAACCTGACCCATACTTACATAACCTAGTTTAATGTAACCCCGTTTAACCTGACCTAGTCTTATATAACCCAGTCTTACATAACCTAGTTTAATGTAACCCCGTTTAACCTGACCCAGACTTACATAACCTAGTTTAATGTAACCCCGTTTAACCTGACCCAGACTTACATAACCTAGTTTAATGGAACCCAGTTTAACCTGACCTAGTCTTATATAACCCAGTCTTACATAACCTAGTTTAATGTAACCCCGTTTAACCTGACCCAGTCTTACATAACCTAGTTTAATGTAGCCCCGTTTAACCTGACCCAGTCTTACATAACCTAGTTTAATGTAACCCCGTTTAACCTGACCCAGACTTACATAACCTAGTTTAATGGAACCCCGTTTAACCTGACCTAGTCTTATATAACCCAGTCTTACATAACCTAGTTTAATGTAACCCCGTTTAAAATGACCCAGTCTTACATAACCTAGTTTAATGTAACCCCGTTTAACCTGACCCAGTCTTACATAACCTAGTTTAATGTAACCCCGTTTAACCTGACCCAGTCTTACATAACCTAGTTTAATGTAACCCCGTTTAACCTGACCCAGTCTCACACAACCTAGTTTAACGTAACCCGGTTTAACCTGACCCAGTCTTATATAACCCAGTCTTACAAAACCTAGTTTAATGTAACCCCGTTTAAAATGACCCAGTCTTACATAACCTAGTTTAATGTAACCACGTTTAACCTGACCCAGTCTTACATAACCTAGTTTAATGTAATCCAGTCTAACCTGACCCAATCTAACGTAACCCAGTCTAACGTAACCCAGTCTAACGTAACCCAGTCAAACGTAACCCAGTCTAACGTAACCCAGTCAAACATAATCCATTTTAACCTAACCCGGTCTAACATAACCCAGTACAACCCATCCCGGTCTAACATAACCCAGTACAACCCAACCCGGTCTAACATAACCCAGTACAACCCAACCCGGTCTAACTTAACCAAGTACAACTCAACCCGGTCTAACATAACCCAGACTAACCTAACCCAGTCTAACCTAACCCAGTTTAACCTAACCCAGTCTAACCTAACCCAGTCTAACCTAACTCAGTCTAACCTAACCCAGTCTAATCTAACCCAGTCTAACCTAACTCAGTCTAACCTAACCCAGTCTAACCTAACCCAGTCTAACCTAACCCAGTCTAACCTAACCCAGTCTAACCTAACCCAGTCTAACCTAACCCAGTCTAACCTAACCCAGTCTAACCTAACCCAGTATAACCAAACCAAGTCTAACCTAACCCAGTCTAACCTAACCCAGTCTAACCTAACCCAGTCTAACCTAACCCAGTCTAACCTAACCCAGTCTAACCTAACCCAGTCTAATCTAAACCAGTCTAACATAACCCAGTCTAACCTAACCCAGTCTAACCTAACCCAGTCTAGCCTAACCCAGTCTAACCTAACCCAGTCTAACCTAACTCAGTATAACCTAACCCAGTCTAATCTACTCCAGTCTAACCTAACCCAGTTTAACTTAACCATGTCTAACCTAACCCAGTCTAACCTAACCCAGTCTAACCTAACCCAGTCTAACCTAACCCTGTCTAACCTAACCCAGTCAAGCCTAACCCAGTCTAACTTAACCAAGTCTAACCTAACCCAGTCTAACCTAACCCAGTCTAACCTAACCCAGTTTAACCTAACCCAGTATAACCTAACCCAGTCTAACCTAACCCAGTCAAACCTAACCCAGTCTAACTTAACCCAGTCTAACCTAACCCAGTCTAACCTAACCCAGTCTAGCCTAACCCAGTCTAACCTAACCCAGTCTAACCTAACCCAGTCTAACCTAACCCAGTCTAATCTACCCCAGTCTAACCTAACCCTGTTTAACTTAACCATGTCTAACCTAACCCAGTCTAACCTAACCCAGTCTAACCTAACCCAGTCTAACCTAACCCAGTCTAACCTAACCCAGTCTAACCTAACCCAGTCTAATCTAAACCAGCCAAACCTAACCCAGTCTAACTTAACCCAGTCTAACCTAACCCAGTCTAACCTAACCCAGTCTAACCTAACCCAGTCTAACCTAACCCAGTCTAACCTAACCCAGTCTAACCTAACCCAGTCAAACCTAACCCAGTCTAACTTAACCCAGTCTAACCTAACCCAGTCTAACCTAACCCAGTCTAACCTAACCCAGTCTAACCTAACCCAGTCAAATCTAACCCAGACTAACTTAATCCAGTCTAACCTAACCCAGTCTAACCTAACCCAGTCAAACCTAACCCAGTCAAACTTAACCCAGTCTAACCTAACCAAGTCTAACCTAACCCAGTCTAACCTAACCCAGTCTAACCTAACCCAGTCTAACCTAACCCAGTTAAACCTAACCCAGTCTAACTTAACCCAGTCTAACCTAACCCAGTCTAACCTAACCCAGTCAAACCTAACCCAGACTAACTTAATCCAGTCTAACCTAACCCAGTCTAACCTAGCCCAGTCTAACCTAACCCAGTCTAACCTAACCCAGTCTAACCTAACCCAGTCAAACCTAACCCACTCTAACTTAACCCAGTCTAACCTAACCCAGTCTAACCTAACCCAGTCAAACCTAACCCAGTCTAACTTAACCCAGTCTAACCTAACCCAGTCTAACCTAACCCATTCTAACCTAGCCCAGTGTAACCTAACCCAGTCTAACCTAACCCAGTCAAACCTAACCCAGTCTAACTTAACCCAGTCTAACCTAACCCAGTCTAACCTAACCCAGTCAAACCTAACCCAGTCTAACTTAACCCAGTCTAACCTAACCCAGTCTAACCTAACCCAGTCTAACCTAACCCAGTCTAACCTAACCCAGTCTAACCTAACCCAGTCTAACCTAACCCAGTCTAACCTAACCCAGTCTAACTTAACCCAGTCTAACCTAACCCAGTCTAACCTAACCCAGTCTAACCTAACCCAGTCTAACCTAACCCAGTCTAACCTAACCCAGTCTAACCTAACCCAGTCTAACCTAACCCAGTCTAACCTAACCCAGTCTAACCTAACCCAGTCTAACCTAACCCAATCTAACCTAACCCAGTCTAACCTAACCCAGTCTAACCTAACCCAGTCTAACTTAACCCAGTCTAACTTAACCCAGTCTAACCTAACCCAGCGCATGAGAGAAAAAGATGGAACCATGGTTTTGATGACTGTATGTTGCAAAGGAAGGATATCCGTCTTCAGTGTATGTTGCAAGTAATGTCTTGGGATTAAGAGAAAGTAATAAAGAATAAAATAAAATCCACAATACAGTAACTGAAACAATTCAGAAGAAAATTCCCACAATTCCGAGAGGACATTTTCGGCGACGTTCTCGAGGGGCCCAAATGGAGTCTAAAATTTCTTCTCAAAAAATCAAATTTCCACTCAGAAATTGAAATTTCCTCTCAAAAATTCAAATTTCCTCTCAAAAAATTTAAATTTCCTCTCAAAAAATTCAAATTTCCTCTCAAAAATTCGAATTTCCTCTCAAAAATTGAAATTTCCTCTCAAAAATTCAAATTTCCTCTCAAAAATTAAAATTTCCTCTCAAAAATTTAAATTTCCTCTCAAAAATTTAAATTCACTGATATAAGTCAGTGTCCCGGAGAAACATCAAAATAATCTATTGGAAAGTTTAGATACGAAAAAAAAAAAATCCAAACGAACAGTTGGGCAAAATTTAAGAAAATGGAACTGAAAATTTCATTAAAAATAAAATCGAGGAGAAGGCAAAACAATGGAGAATATTTCTAGGAAAGAACTGGAAGGTGACGGGAAAGAAACAAAAGCTTGAAACAATGTAGGAAGTGTTTCAGGAGGGAGACTTAGCAAAGATACGAACACGGTGGGGGAAGAAGACTTTGGTTTCTGTAACATAGCTGCTGGGAAGCTGCCTTGTTTCATCATAGCTGCTAGGAAGCTGCCTTGCTTCAGCATAGCTGCTAGGAAGCTGCCTTGTTTCATCATAGCTGCTAGGAAGCTGCCTTGTTTCATCATAGCTGCTAGGAAGCTGCCTTGTTTCATCATAGCTGCTAGGAAGCTGCCTTGTTTCATCATAGCTGCTGGGAAGCTGCCATGTTTCAGCATAGCTGCTAGGAAGCTGCCTTGTTTCATCATAGCTGCTAGGAAGCTGCCTTGTTTCAACATAGCTGCTAGGAAGCTGCCTTGTTTCATCATAGCTGCTGGGAAGCTGCCATGTTTCAGCATAGCTGCTAGGAAGCTGCCTTGTTTCATCATAGCTGCTAGGAAGCTGCCTTGTTTCAACATAGCTGCTAGGAAGCTGCCTTGTTTCATCATAGCTGCTAGGAAGCTGCCTTGTTTCATCATAGCTGCTAGGAAGCTGCCTTGTTTCATCATAGCTGCTGGGAAGCTGCCTTGTTTCATCATAGCTGCTAGGAAGCTGCCTTGTTTCATCATAGCTGCTAGGAAGCTGCCTTGTTACATCGTAGCTGCTAGGAAGCTGCCTTGTTTCATCATAGCTGCTAGGAAGCTGCCTTGTTTCAACATAGCTGCTAGGAAGCTGCCTTGTTTCATCACAGCTGCTAGGAAGTTGCCTTGTTTCAACATAGCTGCTAGGAAGCTGCCTTGTTTCATCATAGCTGCTAGGAAGCTGCCTTGTTTCATCATAGCTGCTGGGAAGCTGCCTTGTTTCATCATAGCTGCTAGGAAGCTGCCTTGTTTCATCATAGCTGCTAGGAAGCTGCCTTATTTCATCACAGCTGCTAGGAAGCTGTCTTCTTTCATCATAGCTGCTGGGAAGCTGCCTTGTTTCATCATAGCTGCTGGGAAGCAGCCTTGTTTCATCATAGCTGCTAGGAAGCTGCCTTGTTTCATCACAGCTGCTAGGAAGCTGTCTTGTTTCATCATAGCTGCTGGGAAGCTGCTTTGTTTCATCATAGCTGCTAGGAAGCTGCCTTGTTTCATCATAGCTGCTGGGAAGCTGCCTTGTTTCATCATAGCTGCTAGGAAGCTGCCTTGTTTCAACATAGCTGCTGGGAAGCTGCCTTGTTTCAGAATAGCTGCTAGGAAGCTGCCTTGTTTCAACATAGCTGCTAGGAGGCTGCCTTGTTTCATCATAGCTGCTGGGAAGCTGCCTTGTTTCATCATAGCTGCTAGGAAGCTGCCTTGTTTCAGCATAGCTGCTAGGAAGCTGCCTTGTTTCATCATAGCTGCTAGGAAGCTGCCTTGTTTCATCATAGCTGCTAGGAAGCTGCCTTGTTTCAGCATAGCTGCTAGGAAGCTGCCTTGTTTCATCATAGCTGCTAGGAAGCTGCTTGTTTCATCATAGCTGCTAGGAAGCTGCCTTGTTTCATCATAGCTGCTAGGAAGCTGCCTTGTTTCAGCATAGCTGCTAGGAAGCTGCCTTGTTTCATCATAGCTGCTAGGAAGCTGCCTTGTTTCATCATAGCTGCTAGGAAGCTGCCTTGTTTCAGCATAGCTGCTGGGAAGCTGCGTTGTCTCATCATAGCTGCTAGGAAGCTGCCTTGTTTCATCATAGCTGCTAGGAAGCTGCCTTGTTTCATCATAGCTGCTAGGAAGCTGCCTTGTTTCATCATAGCTGCTAGGAAGCTGCATTGTTTCATCATAGCTGCTAGGAAGCTCCCTTGTTTCATCATAGCTGCTAGGAAGCTGCCTTGTTTCATCATAGCTGCTAGGAAGCTGCCTTGTTTCATCATAGCTTCTAGGAAGCTGCCTTGTTTCATCATTGCTGCTGGGAAGCTGCCTTGTTTCATCATAGCTGCTAGGAAGCTGCCTTGTTTCATCAAAGCTGCTAGGAAGCTGCCTTGTTTCATCATAGCTGCTAGGAAGCTGCCTTGTTTCATCATAGCTTCTAGGAAGCTGCCTTGTTTCATCATAGCTGCTGGGAAGCTGCCTTGTTTCATCATAGCTGCTAGGAAGCTGCCTTGTTTGATCATAGCTGCTAGGAAGCTGCCTTGTTTCATCATAGCTGCTAGGAAGCTGCCTTGTTTGATCATAGCTGCTGGGAAGCTGCCTTGTTTCATCATAGCTGCTAGGAAGCTGCCTTGTTTCATCGTAGCTGCTGGGAAGCTCCCTTGTTTCAACATAGCTGCTGGGAAGCTGCCTTGTTTCATCATAGCTGCTGGGAAGCTGCCTTGTTTCATCATAGCTGCTAGGAAGCTGCCTTGTTTCATCATAGCTGCTGGGAAGCTGCCTTGTTTCAGCATAGCTGCTGGGAAGCTGCCTTGTTTCAGCATAGCTGCTAGGAAGCTGCCTTGCTTCATCATAGCTGCTAGGAAGCTGCCTTGTTTCATCATAGCTGCTAGGAAGCTGCCTTGCTTCATCATAGCTGCTAGGAAGCTGCCTTGCTTCATCATAGCTGCTAGGAAGCTGCCTTGCTTCATCATAGCTGCTAGGATGCTGTCTTGCTTCATCATAGCTGCTAGGAAGCTGCCTTGCTTCATCATAGCTGCTAGGAAGCTGCCTTGCTTCATCATAGCTGCTAGGAAGCTGCCTTGCTTCATCATAGCTGCTAGGAAGCTGCCTTGCTTCATCATAGCTGCTAGGAAGCTGCCTTGCTTCATCATAGCTGCTAGGAAGCTGCCTTGCTTCATCATAGCTGCTAGGAAGCTGCCTTGCTTCATCATAGCTGCTAGGATGCTGCCTTGTTTCATCATAGCTGCTAGGAAGCTGCCTTGCTTCATCATAGCTGCTAGGAAGCTGCCTTGCTTCATCATAGCTGCTAGGACGCTGCCTTGTTTCATCATAGCTGCTAGGAAGCTGCCTTGCTTCATCATAGCTGCTAGGAAGCTGCCTTGCTTCATCATAGCTGCTAGGAAGCTGCCTTCCTTCATCATAGCTGCTAGGAAGCTGCCTTGCTTCATCATAGCTGCTAGGATGCTGCCTTGCTTCATCATAGCTGCTAGGAAGCTGCCTTGCTTCATCATAGCTGCTAGGAAGCTGCCTTGCTTCATCATAGCTGCTAGGAAGCTGCCTTGCTTCATCATAGCTGCTGGGAAGCTGCCTTGCTTCAGCATAGCTGCTGGGAAGCTGCCTTGCTTCATCATAGTTGCTGGGAAGCTGGGTTGCTTCATCATAGCTGCTAGGAAGCTGCCTTGCTTCATCATAGCTGCTAGGAAGCTGCCTTGCTTCATCATAGCTGCTAGGAAGCTGCCTTGCTTCAGCATAGCTGCTAGGAAGCTGCCTTGCTTCAGCATAGCTGCTGGGAAGCTGCCTTGCTTCAGCATAGCTGCTAGGAAGCTGCCTTGCTTCATCATAGCTGCTAGGAAGCTGCCTTGCTTCAACATAGCTGCTAGGAAGCTGCCTTGCTTCATCATAGCTGCTAGGAAGCTGCCTTGCTTCATCATAGCTGCTAGGAAGCTGCCTTGCTTCAGCATAGCTGCTAGGAAGCTGCCTTGCTTCAGCATAGCTGCTAGGAAGCTGCCTTGCTTCAGCATAGCTGCTAGGAAGCTGCCTTGCTTCAGCATAGCTGCAAGGAAGCTGCCTTGCTTCAGCATAGCTGCTAGGAAGCAGCCTTGCTTCAGCATAGCTGCTAGGAAGCTGCCTTGTTTCAGCATAGCTGCTAGGAAGCTGCCTTGTTTCAACATAGCTGCTAGGAAGCCGCCTTATTTCATCATAGCTGCTAGGAAGCTGCCTTGTTTCAACATAGCTGCTAGGAAGCTGCCTTGTTTCAACATAGCTGCTAGGAATTTGCCTTCTTTCATCATAGCTGCTGGGAAGCTGCCTTGTTTCATCATAGCTGCTAGGAAGCTGCCTTGTTTCAACAAAGCTGCTAGGAAGCTGCCTTGTTTCATCATAGCTGCTGGGAAGCTGCCTTGTTTCATCATAGCTGCTAGGAAGCTGCCTTGTTTCAACATAGCTGCTGGGAAGCTGCCTTGTTTCATCATAGCTGCTAGGAAGCTGCCTTGTTTCATCATAGCTGCTGGGAAGCTGCCTTGTTTCATCATAGCTGCTAGGAAGCTGCCTTGTTTCAACATAGCTGCTAGGAAGCTGCCTTGTTTCATCATAGCTGCTGGGAAGCTGCCTTGTTTCATCATAGCTGCTAGGAAGCTGCCTTGTTTCAACATAGCTGCTAGGAAGCTGCCTTGTTTCATCATAGCTGCTAGGAAGCTGCCTTGTTTCAACATAGCTGCTAGGAAGCTGCCTTGTTTCATCATAGCTGCTAGGAAGCTGCCTTGTTTCAACATAGCTGCTAGGAAGCTGCCTTGTTTCATCATAGCTGCTGGGAAGCTGCCTTGCTTCATCATAGCTGCTAGGAAGCTGCCTTGTTTAAACATAGCTGCTAGGAAGCGCCTTGTTTCATCATAGCTGCTGGGAAGCTGCCTTGTTTCATCATAGCTGCTAGGAAGCTGCCTTGTTTCAACATAGCTGCTAGGAAGCTGCCTTGTTTCATCATAGCTGCTAGGAAGCTGCCTTGTTTCAACATAGCTGCTGGGAAGCTGCCTTGTTTCATCATAGCTGCTGGGAAGCTGCCTTGTTTCATCATAGCTGCTAGGAAGCAGCCTTGTTTCATCATAGCTGCTAGGAAGCTGCCTTGTTTCATCATAGCTGCTGGGAAGCTGCCTTGTTTCATCATAGCTGCTAGGAAGCTGCCTTGTTTCAGCATAGCT
The DNA here is from genome assembly GCF_038502225.1 of Cherax quadricarinatus. NCBI lineage: Eukaryota > Metazoa > Arthropoda > Malacostraca > Decapoda > Parastacidae > Cherax > Cherax quadricarinatus. Next base: position 12,211,740 of record NC_091348.1, read on the forward strand.
GCTAGGAAGCTGCCTTGTTTCATCATAGCTGCTAGGAAGCTGCCTTGTTTCAACATAGCTGCTGGGAAGCTGCCTTGTTTCATCATTGCTGCTAGGAAGCAGCCTTGTTTCATCATAGCTGCTAGGAAGCTGCCTTGTTTCATCATAGCTGCTAGGAAGCTGCCTTGTTTCAGCATAGCTGCTAGGAAGCTGCCTTGTTTCACCATAGCTGCTAGGAAGCTGCCTTGTTTCATCATAGCTGCTAGGAAGCTGCCTTGTTTCATCATAGCTGCTAGGAAGCTGCCTTGTTTCATCATAGCTGCTAGGAAGATGCCTTGTTTCATCATAGCTGCTAGGAAGCTGCCTTGCTTAATCATAGCTGCTAGGAAACTGCCTTGTTTCATCATAGCTGCTGGGAAGCTACCTTGTTTCATCATAGCTGCTAGGAAGCTGCCTTGTTTCATCATAGCTGCTGGGAAGCTGCCCTGTTTCATCATAGCTGCTAGGAAGCTGTCTTGTTTCATCATAGCCGCTGGGAAGCTCCCATGTTTCATCATAGCTGCTAGGAAGCTGCCTTGTTTCATCATAGCTGCTAGGCAGCTGCTTTGTTTCAAAATAGCTGCTAGGAAGCTGCCTTGTTTCAGCATAGCTGCTAGGAAGCTGCCTTGTTTCATCATAGCTGCTAGGAAGCTGCCTTGTTTCAGCATAGCTGCTAGGAAGCTGCCTTGTTTCAACATAGCTGCTTGTTTCAACATAGCTGCTGAGAAGCTGCCTTGTTTCAGCATAGCTGCTAGGAAGCTGCCTTGTTTCAACATAGCTGCTGGGAAGCTGCCTTGTTTCATCATAGCTGCTAGGAAGCTGCCTTGTTTCATCATAGCTGCTAGGAAGCTGCCTTGTTTCATCATAGCTGCTAGGAAGCTGCCTTGTTTCAACATAGCTGGTGGGAAGCTGAATTGTTTCATCATAGCTGCTAGGAAGCTGCCTTGTTTCAGCATAGCTGCTGGGAAGCTTCCTTGTTTCAGCATAGCTGCTAGTAAGCTGCCTTGTTTCAGCATAGCTGCTGGGAAGCTGCCTTGTTTCAGCATAGCTGCTAGGAAGCTGCCTTGCTTCAGCATAGCTGCTAGGAAGCTGCCTTGTTTCAACATAGCTGGTGGGAAGCTGCCTTGTTTCATCATAGCTGCTAGGAAGCGGCCTTGTTTCATCATAGCTGCTAGGAAGCTGCCTTGTTTCATCATAGCTGCTAGGAAGCTGCCTTGTTTCAGCATAGCTGCTAGGAAGCTGCCTTGTTTCATCATAGCTGCTAGGAAGCTGCCTTGTTTCAGCATAGCTGCTAGGAAGCTGCCTTGCTTCAGCATAGCTGCTAGGAAGCTGCCTTGTTTCATCATAGCTGCTAGGAAGCTGCCTTGTTTCATCATAGCTGCTAGGAAGCTGCCTTGCTTCATCATAGCTGCTAGGAAGCTGCCTTGTTTCATCATAGCTGCTAGGAAGCTGCCTTGTTTCAGCATAGCTGCTAGGAAGCTGCCTTGTTTCATCATAGCTTCTAGGAAGCTGCCTTGCTTCATCATAGCTGCTAGGAAGCTGCCTTGTTTCAGCATAGCTGCTAGGAAGCTTCCTTGTTTCATCATAGCTGCTAGGACGCTGCCTTGTTTCATCATAGCTGCTAGGAAGCTGCCTTGTTTCATCATAGCTGCTTGGAAGCTGCCTTGTTTCATCGTAGCTGCTAGGAAGCTGCCTTGTTTCATCATAGCTGTTGGAAAGCTGCCTTGTTTCATCATAGCTGCTAGGAAGCTGTCTTGTTTCATCATAGCTGCTGGGAAGCTTTCTTGTTTCATTATAGCTGCTAGGAAGCTGCCTTGTTTCATCATAGCTGCTTGGCAGCTGCCTTGTTTCAACATAGCTGCTAGGAAGCTGCCTTGTTTCAGCATAGCTGCTTGGAAGCTGCCTTGTTTCTTCATAGCTGCTAGGAAGCTGCCTTGTTTCAACATAGCTGCTAGGAAGCTGCCTTGTTTCATCATAGCTGCTAGGAAGCTGCCTTGTTTCAGCATAGCTGCTAGGAAGCTGCCTTGTTTCATCATAGCTGCTAGGAAGCTGCCTTGTTTCAGCATAGCTGTTGGGAAGCTGCCTTGTTTCATCATAGCTGCTAGGAAGCTGCCTTGTTTCATCATAGCTGCTAGGAAGCTGCCTTGTTTCATCATAGCTGCTAGGAAGCTGCCTTGTTTCATCATAGCTGCTGGGAAGCTGCCTTGTTTCATCATAGCTGCTAGGAAGCTGCCTTGTTTCATCATAGCTGCTGGGAAGCTGTCTTGTTTCATCATCGCTGCTGGGAAGCTTTCTTGTTTCATTATAGCTGCTAGGAAGCTGCCTTGTTTCATCATAGCTGCTAGGAAGCTGCCTTGTTTCATCATCGCCGCTAGGAAGCTTTCTTGTTTCATTATAGCTGCTAGGAAGCTGCCTTGTTTCATCATAGCTGCTAGGAAGCTGCCTTGTTTCAACATAGCTGCTAGGAAGCTGCCTTGTTTCATCATAGCTGCTAGGAAGCTGCCTTGTTTCATCATAGCTGCTGGGAAGCTGCCTTGTTTCAGCATAGCTGCTGGGAAGCTGCCTTGTTTTAACATAGCTGCTAGGAAGCCGCCTTGTTTCAGCATAGCTGCTAGGAAGCTGCCTTGTTTCATTATAGCTGCTAGGATACTGCCTTGTTTCATCATAGCTGCTAGGAAGCTGCCTTGTTTCATCATAGCTGCTAAGAAGCTGCCTTGTTTCATCTTAGCTGCTAGGAAGCTGCCTTGTTTCAGCATAGCTGCTAGGATACTGCCTTCTTTCATTATAGCTGCTAGGACACTGCCTTGTTTCATCATAGCTGCTAGGAAGCTGCCTTGTTTCAGCATAGCTGCTGGGAAGCTGCCTTATTTCATCATAGCTGCTAGGAAGCTGTCTTGTTTCAACATAGCTGCTAGGAAGCTGCCTTGTTTCATCATAGCTGCTGGGAAACTTCCTTGTTTCATCATAGCTGCTAGGAAGCTGCCGTGTTTCAGCATAGCCGCTAGGCAGCTGCCTTGTTTCATCATAGCTGCTAGGAAGCTGCCTTGTTTCAACATAGCTGCTGGGAAGCTGTCTTGTTTCAACATAGCTGCTAGGAAGCTGCCTTGTTTCAGCATAGCTGCTAGGAAGCTGCCTTGTTTCAACATAGCTGCTGGGAAGCAGTCTTGTTTCAACATAGCTGCTAGGAAGCTGCCTTGTTTCATCATAGCTGCTGGGAAGCTGCCTTGTTTCATCATAGCTTCTAGGAAGCTGCCTTGTTTCATCATAGCTGCTAGGAAGCTGCCTTGTTTCATCATAGCTGCTGGGAAGCTGCCTTGTTTCATCATAGCTGCTAGGAAGCTGCCTTGTTTCATCATAGCTGCTAGGAAGCTGCCTTGTTTCATCATAGCTGCTAGGAAGCTGCCTTGTTTCATCATAGCTGCTAGGAAGCTGCCTTGTTTCATCATAGCTGCTAGGAAGCTGCCTTGTTTCATCATAGCTGCTAGGAAGCTGCCTTGTTTCAGCATAGCTGCTAGGAAGCTGCCTTGTTTCATCATAGCTGCTAGGAAGCTGCCTTGTTTCAACATAGCTGCTAGGAAGCTGCCTTGTTTCATCATAGCTGCTAGGAAGCTGCCTTGTTTCAACATAGCTGCTAGGAAGCTGCCTTGTTTCATCATAGCTGCTAGGAAGCTGCCTTGTTTCATCATAGCTGCTAGGAAGCTGCCTTGTTTCATCATAGCTGCTAGGAAGCTGCCTTGTTTCATCATAGCTGCTAGGAAACTGTCTTGTTTCATCACAGCTGCTAGGAAGCTGCCTTGTTTCATCACAGCTGCTGGGAAGCTGCCTTGTTTCATCACAGCTGCTAGGAAGCTGCCTTGTTTCATCATAGCTGCTAGGAAGCTGCCTTGTTTCATCATAGCTGCTAGGAAGCTGCCTTGTTTCATCATAGCTGCTGGGAAGCTGCCTTGTTTCATCATAGCTGCTAGGAAGCTGCCTTGTTTCATCATAGCTGCTGGGAAGCTGCCTTGTTTCATCATAGCTGCTAGGAAGCTGCCTTGTTTCAACATAGCTGCTGGGAAGCTGCCTTGTTTCAGCATAGCTGCTAGGAAGCTGCCTTGTTTCAACATAGCTGCTAGGAAGCTGCCTTGTTTCATCATAGCTGCTGGGAAGCTGCCTTGTTTCATCATAGCTGCTAGGAAGCTGCCTTGTTTCAGCATAGCTGCTAGGAAGCTGCCTTGTTTCATCATAGCTGCTAGGAAGCTGCCTTGTTTCATCATAGCTGCTAGGAAGCTGCCTTGTTTCAGCATAGCTGCTAGGAAGCTGCCTTGTTTCATCATAGCTGCTAGGAAGCTGCCTTGTTTCATCATAGCTGCTAGGAAGCTGCCTTGTTTCATCATAGCTGCTAGGAAGCTGCCTTGTTTCAGCATAGCTGCTAGGAAGCTGCCTTGTTTCATCATAGCTGCTAGGAAGCTGCCTTGTTTCATCATAGCTGCTAGGAAGCTGCCTTGTTTCAGCATAGCTGCTGGGAAGCTGCCTTGTCTCATCATAGCTGCTAGGAAGCTGCCTTGTTTCATCATAGCTGCTAGGAAGCTGCCTTGTTTCATCATAGCTGCTAGGAAGCTGCCTTGTTTCATCATAGCTGCTAGGAAGCTGCCTTGTTTCATCATAGCTGCTAGGAAGCTGCCTTGTTTCATCATAGCTGCTAGGAAGCTGCCTTGTTTCATCATAGCTGCTAGGAAGCTGCCTTGTTTCATCATAGCTGCTAGGAAGCTGCCTTGTTTCATCATAGCTGCTGGGAAGCTGCCTTGTTTCATCATAGCTGCTAGGAAGCTGCCTTGTTTCATCATAGCTGCTAGGAAGCTGCCTTGTTTCATCATAGCTGCTAGGAAGCTGCCTTGTTTCATCATAGCTGCTAGGAAGCTGCCTTGTTTCATCATAGCTGCTGGGAAGCTGCCTTGTTTGATCATAGCTGCTATTAAGCTGCCTTGCTTCATCATAGCTGCTAGGAAGCTGCCTTGTTTGATCATAGATGCTGGGAAGGTGCCTTGTTTCATCATAGCTGCTAGGAAGCTGCCTTGTTTCATCATAGCTGCTGGGAAGCTCCCTTGTTTCAACATAGCTGCTGGGAAGCTGCCTTGTTTCATCATAGCTGCTGGGAAGCTGCCTTGTTTCATCATAGCTGCTAGGAAGCTGCCTTGTTTCATCATAGCTGCTGGGAAGCTGCCTTGTTTCAGCATAGCTGCTGGGAAGCTGCCTTGTTTCAGCATAGCTGCTAGGAAGCTGTCTTGTTCCATCATAGCTGCTAGGAAGCTGCCTTGTTTCATCATAGCTGCTAGGAAGCTGCCTTGCTTCATCATAGCTGCTAGGAAGCTGCCTTGTTTCATCATAGCTGCTGGGAAGCTCCCTTGTTTCAACATAGCTGCTGGGAAGCTGCCTTGTTTCATCATAGCTGCTGGGAAGCTGCCTTGTTTCATCATAGCTGCTAGGAAGCTGCCTTGTTTCATCATAGCTGCTGGGAAGCTGCCTTGTTTCAGCATAGCTGCTGGGAAGCTGCCTTGTTTCAGCATAGCTGCTAGGAAGCTGCCTTGTTTCATCATAGCTGCTAGGAAGCTGCCTTGTTTCATCATAGCTGCTAGGAAGCTGCCTTGTTTCATCATAGCTGCTAGGAAGCTGCCTTGTTTCATCATAGCTGCTAGGAAGCTGCCTTGTTTCATCATAGCTGCTAGGAAGCTGCCTTGTTTCATCATAGCTGCTAGGAAGCTGCCTTGCTTCATCATAGCTGCTAGGAAGCTGCCTTGTTTCATCATAGCTGCTAGGAAGCTGCCTTGTTTCATCATAGCTGCTAGGAAGCTGCCTTGCTTCATCATAGCTGCTAGGAAGCTGCCTTGTTTCATCATAGCTGCTAGGAAGCTGCCTTGCTTCATCATAGCTGCTAGGAAGCTGCCTTGTTTCAACATAGCTGCTGGGAAGCTGCCTTGTTTCAACATAGCTGCTGGGAAGCTGCCTTGCTTCATCATAGCTGCTAGGAAGCTGCCTTGCTTCATCATAGCTGCTAGGAAGCTGCCTTGTTTCATCATAGCTGCTAGGAAGCTGCCTTGTTTCATCATAGCTGCTAGGAAGCTGCCTTGTTTCATCATAGCTGCTAGGAAGCTGCCTTGTTTCATCATAGCTGCTAGGAAGCTGCCTTGTTTCATCATAGCTGCTAGGAAGCTGCCTTGTTTCATCATAGCTGCTAGGAAGCTGCCTTGTTTCATCATAGCTGCTAGGAAGCTGCCTTGTTTCATCATAGCTGCTAGGAAGCTGCCTTGTTTCATCATAGCTGCTAGGAAGCTGCCTTGTTTCATCATAGCTGCTAGGAAGCTGCCTTGTTTCATCATAGCTGCTAGGAAGCTGCCTTGTTTCATCATAGCTGCTAGGAAGCTGCCTTGTTTCATCATAGCTGCTGGGAAGCTGCCTTGTTTCAGCATAGCTGCTGGGAAGCTGCCTTGTTTCATCATAGCTGCTGGGAAGCTGCCTTGTTTCATCATAGCTGCTAGGAAGCTGCCTTGTTTCATCATAGCTGCTAGGAAGCTGCCTTGTTTCATCATAGCTGCTTGGAAGCTGCCTTGTTTCAGCATAGCTGCTAGGAAGCTGCCTTGTTCAGCATAGCTGCTAGGAAGCTGCCTTGTTTCAGCATAGCTGCTAGGAAGCTGCCTTGTTTCAGCATAGCTGCTAGGAAGCTGCCTTGTTTCAGCATAGCTGCTAGGAAGCTGCCTTGTTTCATCATAGCTGGTAGGAAGCTGCCTTGTTTCATCATAGCTGCTAGGAAGCTGCCTTGTTTCATCATAGCTGCTAGGAAGCTGCAACATAGCTGCTAGGAAGCTGCCTTGTTTCATCATAGCTGCTGGGAAGCTGCCTTGTTTCATCATAGCTGCTAGGAAGCTGCCTTGTTTCATCATAGCTGCTAGGAAGCTGCCTTGTTTCATTATAGCTGCTAGTAAGCTGCTAGGAAGCTGCCCTGTTTCAACATAGCTGCTAGGAAGCTGCCTTGTTTCATCATAGCTGCTAGGAAGCTGCCTTGTTTCATCATAGCTGCTGGGAAGCTGCCTTGTTTCATCATAGCTGCTAGGAAGCTGCCTTGTTTCAACATAGCTGCTAGGAAGCTGCCTTGTTTCATCATAGCTGCTGGGAAGCTGCCTTGTTTCATCATAGCTGCTAGGAAGCTGCCTTGTTTCAACATAGCTGCTAGGAAGCTGCCTTGTTTCATCATAGCTGCTAGGAAGCTGCCTTGTTTCAACATAGCTGCTAGGAAGCTGCCTTGTTTCATCATAGCTGCTAGGAAGCTGCCTTGTTTCATCATAGCTGCTAGGAAGCTGCCTTGTTTCATCATAGCTGCTAGGAAGCTGCCTTGTTTCAACATAGCTGCTAGGAAGCTGCCTTGTTTCAACATAGCTGCTGGGAAGCTGCCTTGTTTCATCATAGCTGCTAGGAAGCTGCCTTGTTTCATCATAGCTGCTAGGAAGCTGCCTTGTTTCAACATAGCTGCTAGGAAGCTGCCTTGTTTCAACATAGCTGCTGGGAAGCTGCCTTGTTTGATCATAGCTGCTAGGAAGCTGCCTTGTTTCAGCATAGCTGCTGGGAAGCTGCCTTGTTTCATCATAGCTGCTAGGAAGCTGCCTTGTTTCATCATAGCTGCTGGGAAGCTGCCTTGTTTCATCATAGCTGCTAGGAAGCTGCCTTGTTTCAACATAGCTGCTGGGAAGCTGCCTTGTTTCATCATAGCTGCTAGGAAGCTGCCTTGTTTCATCATAGCTGCTAGGAAGCTGCCTTGTTTCATCATAGCTGCTAGGAAGCTGCCTTGTTTCATCATAGCTGCTAGGAAGCTGCCTTGTTTCATCATAGCTGCTAGGAAGCTGCCTTGTTTCAACATAGCTGCTGGGAAGCTTCCTTGCTGCTGGGAAGCTGCCTTGTTTCATCATAGCTGCTAGGAAGCTGCCTTGTTTCATCATAGCTGCTAGGAAGCCTTGTTTCATCATAGCTGCTTGCCTTGTTTCATCATAGCTGCTAGGAAGCTTGCCTTGTTTCAGCATAGCTGCTAGGAAGCTGCCTTGTTTCATCATAGCTGCTAAGCTGCCTTGTTTCAATAGCTGCTAGGAAGCTGCCTTGTTTCAACATAGCTGCTAGGAAGCTGCCTTGTTTCATCATAGCTGCTAGGAAGCTGCCTTGTTTCATCATAGCTGCTAGGAAGCTGCCTTGTTTCATCATAGCTGCTAGGAAGCTGCCTTGTTTCAGCTGCTAGGAAACTGCCTTGTTTCATCATAGCTGCTAGGAAGCTGCCTTGTTTCATCATAGCTGCTAGGAAGCTGCCTTGTTTCATCATAGCTGCTGGGAAGCTGCCCTGTTTCATCATAGCTGCTAGGAAGCTGCCTTGTTTCATCATAGCTGCTAGGAAGCTGCCTTGTTTCATCATAGCTGCTAGGAAGCTGCCTTGTTTCATCATAGCTGCTAGGCAGCTGCTTTGTTTCAGCTGCTAGGAAGCTGCCTTGTTTCAGCATAGCATGCCTTGTTTCAGCTAGCTGCTAGGAAGCTGCCTTGTTTCATCATAGCTGCTAGGAAGCTGCCTTGTTTCATCATAGCTGCTTGTTTCAGGCTGCTAAAGCTGCCTTGTTTCAGCATAGCTGCTGGGATGCCTTGTTTCAGCTGCTAGGAAGCTGCCTTGTTTCATCATAGCTGCTAGGAAGCTGCCTTGTTTCATCATAGCTGCTAGGAAGCTGCCTTGTTTCATAGCTGCTATGCCTTGTTTCAGCTGCTAGGAAGCTGCCTTGTTTCATAGCTGCTATGCCTTGTTTCAGCATAGCTGCTAGGAAGCTGCCTTGTTTCATCATAGCTGCTAGGAAGCTGCCTTGTTTCATCATAGCTGCTAGGAAGCTGCCTTGTTTCATCATAGCTGCTAGGAAGCTGCCTTGTTTCATCATAGCTGCTAGGAAGCTGCCTTGTTTCAGCATAGCTGCTAGGAAGCTGCCTTGTTTCATCATAGCTGCTAGGAAGCTGCCTTGTTTCATCATAGCTGCTAAGAAGCTGCCTTGCTTCAGCATAGCTGCTAGGAAGCTGCATTGTTTCTTCAGAGCTGCTAGGAAGCTTCCTTGTTTCATCATAGCTGCTGGGAAGCTGCCTTGTTTGATCATAGCTGCTAGGACGCTGCCTTGTTTCAGCATAGCTGCTGGAAGCTGCCTTGTTTCATCATAGCTGCTAGGAAGCTGCTTTGTTTCATCATAGCTGCTAAGCTGCCTTGTTTCAGCATAGCTGCTAGGAAGCTGCCTTGTTTCATCATAGCTGCTAGGAAGCTGCCTTGTTTCAAGCTGCTAGGAAGCTGCCTTGTTTCATCATAGCTGCTTGGAAGCTGCCTTGTTTCATCATAGCTGCTAGGAAGCTGCCTTGTTTCATCATAGCTGCTAGGAAGCTGCCTTGTTTCATCATAGCTGCTAGGAAGCTGCCTTGTTTCATCATAGCTGCTAGGAAGCTGCCTTGTTTCATCATAGCTGCTAGGAAGCTGCCTTGCTTCAGCATAGCTGCTAGGAAGCTGCCTTGTTTCATCATAGCTGCTAGGAAGCTGCCTTGTTTCATCATAGCTGCTAGGAAGCTGCCTTGTTTCATCATAGCTGCTAGGAAGCTGCCTTGTTTCATCATAGCTGCTAGGAAGCTGCCTTGTTTCATCATAGCTGCTAGGAAGCTGCCTTGTTTCATCATAGCTGCTAGGAAGCTGCCTTGTTTCATCATAGCTGCTAGGAAGCTGCCTTGTTTCAGCATAGCTGCTAGGAAGCTGCCTTGTTTCATCATAGCTGCTAGGAAGCTGCCTTGTTTCATCATAGCTGCTAGGAAGCTGCCTTGTTTGATCATAGCTGCTAGGAAGCTGCCTTGTTTCAGCATAGCTGCTGGGAAGCTGCCTTGTTTCATCATAGCTGCTAGGAAGCTGCCTTGTTTCATCATAGCTGCTAGGAAGCTGCTAGGAAGCTTGTTTCATCATAGCTGCTAGGCAGCTGCCTTGTTTCAACATAGCTGCTAGGAAGCTGCCTTGTTTCAGCATAGCTGCTAGGAAGCTGCCTTGTTTCATCATAGCTGCTAGGAAACTGTCTTGTTTCATCACAGCTGCTAGGAAGCTGCCTTGTTTCATCATAGCTGCTAGGAAACTGGCTTGTTTCATCATAGCTGCTAGGAAGCTGCCTTGTTTCATCATAGCTGCTAGGAAGCTGACTTGTTTCAGCAGCTGCTAGCTGCCTTGTTTCATCATAGCTGCGAGGAACCTGCCTTGTTTCATCATAGCTGCTAGGAAGCTGCCTTGTTTCATCATAGCTGCTAGGAAGCTGCCTTGTTTCATCATAGCTGCTAGGAAGCTGCCTTGTTTCATCATAGCTGCTACGAAGCTGCCTTGTTTCATCATAGCATGCTGCTAGGAAGCTGCCTTGTTTCATCATAGCTGCTAGGAAGCCTTGTTTCATCATAGCTGCTAGGACGCTGCCTTGTTTCATCATAGCTGCTAGGATGCTGCCTTGTTTCAACATAGCAGGTGGGAAGCTGCCTTGTTTCATCATAGCTGCTGGGAAGCTGCCTTGTTTCATCATAGCTGCTAGGAAGCTGCCTTGTTTCATCATAGCTGCTAGGAAGCTGACTTGTTTCAACATAGCTGCTGGGAAGTTGCCTTGTTTCAGCATAGCTGCTAGGAAGCTGCTAGGAAGCTGCCTTGTTTCAGCATAGCTGCTAGGAAGCTGTCTTGTTTCATGCTGCTAGGAAGCTGCCTTGTTTCATCATAGCTGCTGGGAAGCTGAACATAGCTGCTAGGAAGCTGCCTTGTTTCATCATAGCTGCTAGGAAGCTGCCTTGTTTCATCATAGCTGCTAGGAAGCTGCCTTGTTTCATCATAGCTGCTAGGAAGCTGCCTTGTTTCATCATAGCTGCTAGGAAGCTGCCTTGTTTCAACCTAGCTGCTTGTTTCAACATAGCTGCTGGGAAGCTGCCTTGTTTCATCATAGCTGCAATTAAGCTGCCTTGTTTCAACATAGCTGCTAGGAAGCTGCCTTGTTTCATCATAGCTGCTAGGAAGCTGCCTTGTTTCATCATAGCTGCTAGGAAGCTGCCTTGTTTCAGCATAGCTGCTAGGAAGCTGCCTTGTTTCAGCATAGCTGCTAGGAAGCTGCCTTGTTTCAGCATAGCTGCTAGGAAGCTGCCTTGTTTCAGCATAGCTGCTAGGAAGCTGCCTTGTTTCATCATAGCTGCTAGGAAGCTGCCTTGTTTCAGCATAGCTGCTAGGAAGCTGCCTTGTTTCATCATAGCTGCTAGGAAGCTGCCTTGTTTCATCATAGCTGCTAGGAAGCTGCCTTGTTTCAACATAGCTGCTAGGAAGCTGCCTTGTTTCATCATAGCTGCTAGGAAGCTGCATTGTTTCAGCATAGCTGCTAGGAAGCTGCCTCTTTTCATCATAGCTGCTAGGAAGCTGCCTTGTTTCATCATAGCTGCTGGGAAGCTGCTTTGTTTCATCATAGCTGCAAGGAAGCTGCCTTGTTTCATCATAGCTGCTAGGAAGCTGCCTTGTTTCAACATAGCTGCTAGGAAGCTGCCTTGTTTCAGCATAGCTGCTAGGAAGCTGCCTTGTTTCATCATAGCTGCTAGGAAGCTGCCTTGTTTCATCATAGCTGCTAGGAAGCTGCCTTGTTTCATCATAGCTGCTAGGAAGCTGCCTTGTTTCGACATAGCTGCTAGGAAGCTGCCTTGTTTCAGCATAGCATAGCTGCTAGGAAGCTGCCTTGTTTCAGCATAGCTGCTGGGAAGCTGCCTTGTTTAAACATAGCTGCTAGGAAGCTGCCTTGTTTCATCATAGCTGCTAGGATCATAGCTGCTAGGACGCTGCCTTGTTTCATCATAGCTGCTGGGAAGCTGCCTTGTTTCATAATAGCTGCTAGGACGCTGCCTTGTTTCATCATAACTGCTAGGAAGCTGCCTTGTTTCAACATAGCTGCTATGAAGCTGCCTTGTTTCATCATAGCTGCTAGGACGCTGCCTTGTTTCATCATAGCTGCTAGGACGCTGCCTTGTTTCAGCATAGCTGCTAGGAAGCTGCCTTGTTTCATCATAGCTGCTGGGAAGCTGCCTTGTTTCATCATAGCTGCTAGGACGCTGCCTTGTTTCATCATAGCTGCTAGGAAGCTGCCTTGTTTCATCATAGCTGCTAGGAAGCTGTCTTGTTTCATCATAGCTGCTAGGAAGCTGCCTTGTTTCAACATAACTGCTAGGAAGCTGCCTTGTGTCATCATAGCTGCTAGGAAGCTGCCTTGTTTCAGCATAGCTGCTAGGAAGCTGCCTTGTTTCATCATAGCTGCTAGGAAGCTGCCTTGTTTCATCATAGCTGCTAGGAAGCTGCCTTGTTTCATCATAGCTGCTAGGAAGCTGCCTTGTTTCATCATAGCTGCTAGGAAACTGTCTTGTTTCATCACAGCTGCTAGGAAGCTGCCTTGTTTCATCATAGCTGCTAGGAAACTGTCTTGTTTCATCATAGCTGCTAGGAAACTGTCTTGTTTCATCATAGCTGCTGGGAAACTGTCTTGTTTCATCATAGCTGCTAGGAAGCTGCCTTGTTTCATCATAGCTGCTAGGAAACTGTCTTGTTTCATCATAGCTGCTAGGAAGTCTGTTTCCTAGCTGCTTGTCATCATAGCTGCTAGGAAGCTGCCTTGTTTCATCATAGATGCTAGGAAGCTGCCTTGTTTCATCATAGCTGCTAGGAAGCTGCCTTGTTTCATCATAGCTGCTAGGAAGCTGCCTTGTTTCATCATAGCTGCTAGGAAGCTGCCTTGTTTCATCATAGATGCTAGGAAGCTGCCTTGTTTCATCATAGCTGCTAGGAAGCTGCCTTGTTTCATCATAACTGCTAGGAAGCTGCCTTGTTTCATCATAGCTGCTAGGAAGCTGCCTTGTTTCATCATAGCTGCTAGGAAGCTGCCTTGTTTCATCATAGCTGCTAGGAAGCTGCCTTGTTTCATCATAGCTGCTAGGAAGCTGCCTTGTTTCATCATAGCTGCTGGGAAGCTGCCTTGTTTCATCATAGCTGCTAGGAAGCTGCCTTGTTTCATCATAGCTGCTAGGAAGCTGCCTTGTTTCATCATAGCTGCTAGGAAGCTGCCTTGTTTCATCACAGCTGCTATGCCTTGTTTCAGCTGCTAGGAAGCTGCCTTGTTTCATCATAGCTGCTAGGAAGCTGCCTTGTTTCATCATAGCTGCTAGGAAGCTGCCTTGTTTCATCATAGCTGCTAGGAAGCTGCCTTGTTTCAACATAGCTGCTAGGAAGCTGCCTTGTTTCATTTGCTGGGAAGCTGCCTTGTTTCATCATAGCTGCTAGGAAGCTGCCTTGTTTCATCATAGCTGCTAGGAAGCTGCCTTGTTTCAGCATAGCTGCTAGGAAGCTGCCTTGTTTCAGCATAGCTGCTAGGAAGCTGCCTTGTTTCAACATAGCTGCTAGGAAGCTGCCTTGTTTCAGCATAGCTGCTAGGAAGCTGCCTTGTTTCATCATAGCTGCTAGGAAGCTGCCTTGTTTCAGCATAGCTGCTAGGAAGCTGCCTTGTTTCATCATAGCTGCTAGGAAGCTGCCTTGTTTCAGCATAGCTGCTAGGAAGCTGCCTTGTTTCATCATAGCTGCTAGGAAGCTGCCTTGTTTCATCATAGCTGCTAGGAAGCTGCCTTGTTTCATCATAGCTGCTAGGAAGCTGCCTTGTTTCAGCATAGCTGCTGGGAAGCTGCCTTGTTTCAGCATAGCTGCTAGGAAGCTGCCTTGTTTCAGCATAGCTGCTGGGAAGCTGCCTTGTTTCAGCATAGCTGCTAGGAAGCTGCCTTGTTTCATCATAGCTGCTAGGAAGCTGCCTTGTTTCATCATAGCTGCTGGGAAGCCGCCTTGTTTGATCATAGCTGCTAGGAAGCTGCCTTGTTTCAGCATAGCTGCTAGGAAGCTGCTTGTTTCATCATAGGAAAGCTGCCTTGTTTCATCATAGCTGCTAGGAAGCTGCCTTGTTTCATCATAGCTGCTAGGAAGCTGCCTTGTTTCATCATAGCTGCTAGGAAGCTGCCTTGTTTCATCATAGCTGCTAGGAAGCTGCCTTGTTTCATCATAGCTGCTAGGAAGCTGCCTTGTTTCGACATAGCTGCTAGGAAGCTGCCTTGTTTCAGCATAGCTGCTGGGAAGCTGCCTTGTTTCAACATAGCTGCTAGGAAGCTGCCTTGCTTCATCATAGCTGCTAGGAAGCTGCCAAGTTACATCATAGCTGCTAGGAAGCTGCCTTGTATCATAGCTGCTGGGAAGCTGCCTTGTTTCAGCATGCTGCTAGGAAGCTGCCTTGTTTCATCATAGCTGCTAGGAAGCTGCCTTGTTTCATCATAGCTGCTAGGAAGCTGCCTTGTTTCATCATAGCTGCTAGGAAGCTGCCTTGTTTCATCATAGCTGCTAGGAAGCTGCCTTGTTTCATCATAGCTGCTAGGAAGCTGCCTTGTTTCATCATAGCTGCTAGGAAGCTGCCTTGTTTCATCATAGCTGCTGGGAAGCTGCCTTGTTTCATCATAGCTGCTAGGAAGCTGCCTTGTTTCATCATAGCTGCTAGGAAGCTGCCTTGTTTCATCATAGCTGCTAGGAAGCTGCCTTGTTTCATCATAGCTGCTAGGAAGCTGCCTTGTTTCATCATAGCTGCTGGGAAGCTGCCTTGTTTCATCATAGCTGCTAGGAAGCTGCCTTGTTTCATCATAGCTGCTGGGAAGCTGCCTTGTTTCATCATAGCTGCTAGGAAGCTGCCTTGTTTCATCATAGCTGCTAGGAAGCTGCCTTGTTTCATCATAGCTGCTGGGAAGCTGCCTTGTTTCATCATAGCTGCTAGGAAGCTGCCTTGTTTCAGCATAGCTGCTAAGGAAGCTGCCTTGTTTCATCATAGCTGCTAGGAAGCTGCCTTGTTTCATCATAGCTGCTAGGAAGCTGCCTTGTTTCATCATAGCTGCTAGGAAGCTGCCTTGTTTCATCATAGCTGCTAGGAAGCTGCCTTGTTTCATCATAGCTGCTAGGAAGCTGCCTTGTTTCATCATAGCTGCTAGGAAGCTGCCTTGTTTCATCATAGCTGCTGGGAAGCTGCCTTGTTTCATCATAGCTGCTAGGAAGCTGCCTTGTTTCAGCATAGCTGCTAGGAAGCTGCCTTGTTTCATCATAGCTGCTAGGAAGCTGCCTTGTTTCATCATAGCTGCTAGGAAGCTGCCTTGTTTCATCATAGCTGCTAGGAAGCTGCCTTGTTTCATCATAGCTGCTAGGAAGCTGCCTTGTTTCATCATAGCTGCTGGGAAGCTGCCTTGTTTCAACATAGCTGCTAGGAAGCTGCCTTGTTTCATCATAGCTGCTAGGAAGCTGCCTTGTTTCATCATAGCTGCTAGGAAGCTGCCTTGTTTCATCATAGCTGCTAGGAAGCTGCCTTGTTTCAGCATAGCTGCTAGGAAGCTGCCTTGTTTCAGCATAGCTGCTAGGAAGCTGCCTTGTTTCATCATAGCTGCTGGGAAGCTGCCTTGTTTCAGCATAGCTGCTAGGATACTGCCTTGTTTCATCATAGCTGCAAGGAAGCTGCCTTGTTTCATCATAGCTGCTAGGAAGCTGCCTTGTTTCAACATAGCTGCTAGGAAGCTGCCTTGTTTCATCATAGCTGCTAGGAAGCTGCCTTGTTTCAGCATAGCTGCTAGGAAGCTGCCTTGTTTCATCATAGCTGCTGGGAAGCTGCCTTGTTTCATCATAGCTGCTGGGAAGCTGCCTTGTTTCATCATAGCTGCTGGGAAGCTGCCTTGTTTCATCATAGCTGCTAGGAAGCTGCCTTGTTTCATCATAGCTGCTGGGAAGCTGCCTTGTTTCAACATAGCTGCTGGGAAGCTGCCTTGTTTCATCATAGCTGCTAGGAAGCTGCCTTGTTTCATCATAGCTGCTGGGAAGCTGCCTTGTTTCATCATAGCTGCTAGGAAGCTGCCTTGTTTCATCATAGCTGCTGGGAAGCTGCCTTGTTTCATCATAGCTGCTAGGAAGCTGCCTTGTTTCAACATAGCTGCTAGGAAGCTGCCTTGTTTCAACATAGCTGCTGGGAAGCTGCCTTGTTTCATCATAGCTGCTAGGAAGCTGCCTTGTTTCATCATAGCTGCTAGGAAGCTGCCTTGTTTCATCATAGCTGCTAGGAAGCTGCCTTGTTTCATCATAGCTGCTGGGAAGCTGCCTTGTTTCATCATAGCTGCTAGGAAGCTGCCTTGTTTCATCATAGCTGCTAGGAAGCTGCCTTGTTTCAACATAGCTGCTAGGAAGCTGCCTTGTTTCATCATAGCTGCTGGGAAGCTGCCTTGTTTCATCATAGCTGCTAGGAAGCTGCCTTGTTTCATCATAGCTGCTGGGAAGCTGCCTTGTTTCATCATAGCTGCTAGGAAGCTGCCTTGTTTCATCATAGCTGCTAGGAAGCTGCCTTGTTTCATCATAGCTGCTAGGAAGCTGCCTTGTTTCAACATAGCTACTGGGAAGCTGCCTTGTTTCAACATAGCTGCTAGGAAGCTGCCTTGTTTCATCATAGCTGCTAGGAAGCTGCCTTGTTTCATCATAGCTGCTAGGAAGCTGCCTTGTTTCATCATAGCTGCTAGGAAGCTGCCTTGTTTCAACATAGCTGCTAGGAAGCTGCCTTGTTTCATCATAGCTGCTAGGAAGCTGCCTTGTTTCATCATAGCTGCTAGGAAGCTGCCTTGTTTCATCATAGCTGCTAGGAAGCTGCCTTGTTTCAACATAGCTGCTGGGAAGCTGCCTTTTTTCATCATAGCTGCTAGGAAGCTGCCTTGTTTCAACATAGCTGCTAGGAAGCTGCCTTGTTTCAACATAGCTGCTAGGAAGCTGCCTTGTTTCATCATAGCTGCTAGGAAGCTGCCTTGTTTCAACATAGCTGCTGGGAAGCTGCCTTGTTTCATCATAGCTGCTAGGAAGCTGCCTTGTTTGAACATAGCTGCTGGGAAGCTGCCTTGTTTCATCATAGCTGCTGGGAAGCTGCCTTGTTTCATCATAGCTGCTAGGAAGCTGCCTTGTTTCAACATAGCTACTGGGAAGCTGCCTTGTTTCATCATAGCTGCTGGGAAGCTGCCTTGTTTCAACACAGCTGCTAGGATGCTGACTTGTTTCAGCACAGCTGCTAGGATGCTGCCTTGTTTCAACACAGCTGCTAGGATGCTGACTTGTTTCAACACAGCTGCTAGGATGCTGCCTGGTTTCAACATAGCTGCTAGGAAGCTGCCTTGTTTCAACACAGCTACTAGGATGCTGCCTTGTTTCAACACAGCTGCTAGGATGCTGACTTGTTTCAACACAGCTGCTAGGATGCTGACTTGTTTCAACACAGCTGCTAGGATGCTGACTTGTTTCAACACAGCTGCTATGAAGCTGCCTGGTTTCAACACAGCTGCTATGAAGCTGCCTGGTTTCAACACAGCTGCTAGGATGCTGCCTGGTTTCAACACAGCTGCTATGAAGCTGCCTGGTTTCAATACATCTGCTAGGATGCTGCCTTGTTTCAACACAGCTGCTATGAAGCTGCCTGGTTTCAACACAACTGGTAGGACGCTCGCTGGTTTCAACATAGCTGCTAGGAAGCTGCCTGGCTTCAACACACCTGCTAGGATGCTGCTTTGTTTCAACACAGCTGCTAGGACGCTGCCTGGTTTCAACATAGCTGCTAGGAAGATTTAGCCAAACAGAGCCACCACCTCTATACAACTAAGACAAGAAGAATGAATAAGAGCACTTAACGTAAACAGAGGGTCTAAACAGGGGTAACCACCCACACCAACAGAGACCAAGACAGCAGCAATGGTACCACCACCTTACATCAAACGGAAGGAGCAACAGGGCCAGCAGGGTGATCGGGAACGGTGGAAGCTCGGGTGGGGAATTGCCTTTCCACGATTTCCAATTTCCAGAAACAGTTGCTTATTGAAATCCTCAATAGACTTCCCCTACTTTAAACTTCTTTATCTCTGGTCTGAACCGGATAACAGAACATTCTCTCTCTCTCTCTCTCTCTCTCTCTCTCTCTCTCTCTCTCTCTCTCTCTCTCTCTCTCTCCCTCTCCCTCTCTCTCTCTCTCTCTCTCTCTCTCTCTCTCTCTCTCTCTCTCTCTCTCTCTCTCTCTCTCTCTCTCTCTCTCTCCCTCTCCCTCTCCCTCTCCCTCTCCCCCCCCCTCTCTCTCTCTCTCTCTCTCTCAATTTCTCTCTCTCTCTCTTATTTTAGTTACACCAGTAGCAGCAGCGGCAGCTGCAGCAGTAGTAGTAGTAATTCTAGCACTAGCAATAACGGAAGTAATTATGACAGTAGTAGTAGTAGCAGTAGTAGTACATGGACTCTTTCTTTGAAGGGACAAGAGCTAGATCTACCTCTATGAATTTTATTACACACACACAAAAACACACAGAACCCCAAGTCTTGATCAGAAGGCTGGACAAACACAATAACACTTCCTTCTCATGACGCACCCGCATGCAGATGGCTGTGTTCGTGAAGAACAATAAAGCACAATACGGTGACTAGACTGTCTGGCTTGTGTTCATTGTCTCCGTCTTTCTAACAGGGTAAAATGATAGTTGTAGCGCAGTAGTTAGTGTTGCAGGGGAAGAGGAGTAAAGGGGAAGAGGAGTAAAGGGGAAGAGGAGTAGAGGGGAAGAGGAGAAGTGAAGAGGTTATGGTGAACTAGTCAGGTAGATCTAGAAAGACGAGTCAGAGATCCTCACAAGAGCATAAGACTCAGGTTGGGAACTGTGAGAGTATGGGAGATTTTGTGTTTGTTTCCCATATTTATTTTTGGTTTCCCTTTAATTTCGTCTTCTTTATCCATAACTCCCTCTTCACTACCTCCTCTTTACCCTTTGTTCCCCAGCACTACATCCTCTTTATCCTTGGTTCCCCCAGCACTTCCTCCTCTTTACCCCTGGTTCCCCCAGCACTTCCTCCTCTTTACCCCTGGTTCCCCCAGCACTTCCTCCTCTTTACCCCTGGTTCCCCCAGCACTACATCCTCTTTACCCCTGGTTCCCCAGCACTTCCTCCTCTTTAACCCTGGTTCCCCCAGCACTACATCCTCTTTACCCCTGGTTCCCCCAGCACTACATCCTCTTTACCCCTGGTTCCCCAGCACTTCCTCCTCTTTACCCCTGGTTCCCCCAGCACTACATCCTCTTTACCCCTGGTTCCCCAGCACTTCCTCCTCTTTACCCCTGGTTCCCCAGCACTACATCCTCTTTACCCCTGGTTCCCCAGCACTTCCTCCTCTTTACCCCTGGTTCCCCCAGCACTACATCCTCTTTACCCCTGGTTCCCCCAGCACTACATCCTCTTTACCCCTGGTTCCCCAGCACTTCCTCCTCTTTACCCCTGGTTCCCCCAGCACTTCCTCCTCTGTACCTCTGGTTCTCCATGTACTTCTTCCTCTGTACCTTTTTCACAACTTTTTCATCTAATCAATAAATTCTAATCTTTCTTGCTTGATAAATAACAAAAATAACAAATCGTATTAATATTCTTCCCATAATAAGTATTGCCATGTCAACACATCAAGTTTCTCGCATCGGTTTAAAAAAAACAAGAGAAGTAATCTCATGGGACTATATTCCTTCTAGTTTCAATACTCAGAAATATAGCAATATTATTTTTCCAGTTCCTCTGTTTACATAATTTCTAACTTGCTTCGTCTAGCATCTGGTGATTTTTTTATATCGTTCAGCTATATTTTTTTCAAGAAACATTTTATCAATAAGTTTTTTTTTTTCAGTTCTTCCCACGATCTCTCGTTATATTACAAGTTTATTCTCCTTCTTCTTCATCTTGAATCTATCGTCTACACAATAAGGTATGAATTGGGACAAACTTTCGCTCTGTATACATGTATACAGCTGTATTAAGTCCCATGACGTGATAAAGCTCAACACAGAGCGAACTAAAAGCTAATAATGCAACTCATGTCTTTCGTTAGCGATTATGGGCAATTATGGACCAGCTATCCTGGAGATATTGGTGGAGACACTGGTGGAGACACTGGTGGAGATACTGGTGGAGACACTGGTGGAGATACTGGTGGAGATACTGGTGGAGACACTGGTGGAGACACTGGTGGAGACACTGGTGGAGACACTGGTGGAGACACTGGTGGAGACACTGGTGGAGACACTGGTGGAGACAAACACTAGTGGAGACAGACACTGATGGAGACAGGCACTGGTGGAGACAGACACTGATGGAGACAGACACTGGTGGAGACAGACACTGGTGGAGACAGACACTGGTGGAGACAGACACTAGTGGAGACAGACACTGCTGGAGACAGACACTTCTGGAGACAGACACTGGTGGAGACAGACACTGGTGGAGACACTAGTGGAGACAGACACTGGTGGAGACAGACACTGGTGGAGACAGACACTGGTGGAGACAGACACTAGTAGAGACAGACACTGGTGTAGACAGACACTGGTGGAGACAGACACTGGTGGAGACAGACACTGCTGGAGACAGACACTGGAGGAGACAGACACTAGTGGAAACAGACACTGCTGGAGACAGACACTTCTGGAGACAGACACTGGTGGATATAGACACTGGTGGAGACAGACACTAGTGGAGACAGACACTGGTGGAGACAGACACTGGTGGAGACAGACACTGGTGGAGACAGACACTAGTGGAGACAGATACTGGTGGAGACAGACACTAGTGGAGACAGACACTAGTGGAGACAGACACTGGTGGAGACAGGCGCTTATGGAGACAGACACTGGTGGAGACAGACACTGGTGGAGACACTGGTGGAGACAGACACTAGTGGAGACAGACACTGGTGGAGACAGACACTGGTGGAGACAGACACTAGTAGAGACAGACACTGGTGGAGACAGACACTGGTGGAGACAGACACTGGTGGAGACAGACACTGGTGGAGACACTGGTGGAGACAGACACTAGTGGAGACAGACACTGGTGGAGACAGACACTGGTGGAGACAGACACTGGTGGATATAGACACTGGTGGAGACAGACACTGGTGGACACAGACACTGGTGGAGACAGACACTGGTGGAGACAGACACTGATGGAGACAGACACTAGTGGAGACAGACACTGCTGGAGACAGACACTACTGGAGACAGACACTGGTGGAGACAGACACTGGTGGAGACAGTCACTGGTGGATACAGACACTGGTGGAGACAGACACTGGTGGAGACAGACACTGGTAGAGACAAACACTGGTGGAAACAGACACTGGTGGAGACAGACACTGGTGGAGACGGACACTAGTGGAGACAGACACTGGTGGAGACAGACACTAGTGGAGACAGACACTGGTGGAGACAGACACTAGTGGAGACAGACACTAGTGGAGACAGACACTGGTGGAGACAGACACTGGTGGAGACAGACACTAGTGGAGACAGACACCGGTAGAGACAGACACTGGTGGAAACAGACACTGGTGGAGACAGACACTGGTGGAGACAGACACTGGTGGAGACAGACACTGGTGGAGACAGACACTAGTGGAGACAGACGCTGGTGGAGACAGACACTGGTGGAAACAGACACTAGTGGAGACAGACACTGGTGGAGACAGACACTAGTGGAGACAGACACTGGTGGAGACAGACACTAGTGGAGACAGACACTGGTGGAGACAGACACTGGTGGAGACAGACACTGGTGGAGACAGACACTGGTGGAGACAGACACTAGTGGAGACAGACATTGGTGGAGACAGACACTGGTGGAGACAGACACTGGTGGAGACAGACACTGGTGGAGACAGACACTGGTGGAGACAGACACTGGTGGAGACAGACACTCGTGGAGACAGACCCTGGTGGAGACAGACACTCGTGGAGACAGACACTGGTGGAGACAGACACTAGGGAGACAGACACTGGTGGAGACAGACACTGGTGGAGACAGACACTGGTGGAGACAGACACTAGTGGAGACAGACACTGGTGGAGACAGACACTGGTGGAGACAGACACTAGTGGAGACAGACACTGGTGGAGACAGACACTAGTGGAGACAGACACTGGTGGAGACAGACACTGGTGGAGACAGACACTGGTGGAGACAGACACTGGTGGAGACAGACACTGGTGGAGACAGACACTGGTGGAGACAGACACTAGTGGAGACAGACACTGGTGGAGACAGACACTAGTGGAGACAGACACTGGTGGAGACAGACACTAGTGGAGACAGACACTGGTGGAGACAGACACTGGTGGAGACAGACACTGGTGGAGACAGACACTAGTGGAGACAGACACTGGTGGAGACAGACACTGGTGGAGACAGACACTAGTGGAGACAGACACTGGTGGAGACAGACACTAGTGGAGACAGACACTGGTGGAGACAGACACTGGTGGAGACAGACACTGGTGGAGACAGACACTGGTGGAGACAGACACTAGTGGAGACAGACACTGGTGGAGACAGACACTGGTGGAGACAGACACTGGTGGAGACAGACACTGGTGGAGACAGACACTGGTGGAGACAGACACTGGTGGAGACAGACACTGGTGGAGACAGACACTGGTGGAGACAGACACTGGTGGAGACAGACACTAGTGGAGACAGACACTGGTGGAGACAGACACTGGTGGAGACAGACACTGGTGGAGACAGACATCAGTAGATTTTTTGGCTGCTAGTCAGATGAGCCTTTCCTTCTCTTCCCTGGATCCTCATTCAGTGGATTTTCTGTCCACCCTTCATTATCGCGTTCTCTTTTAACTTCACTTATCTCATCTTTCAGGGCTTTCTCCCTCTTCCCTGCTTCTATTCGAAGAGCTCTAAACATCCTTTTATTTTCATCTCGTTCTCTCTTCCCCTTGCCTCTTGTCGCATTTTACCCTATTTTTGCTTCTGGTTTTGTCACTGTCTTCTTGTTTATCCTATCCTCCCTCTACGTCTGCTTCTCATCCCAGTACTTCCTGATACTCCATCCCTTCTGTATATTTCTTGCACAAGCTCTTTATGAAAACCCATTATGTATGCTCCTTATGTATGCTCCAAGTGTAAACACTTTGTATATGTTACTTGTGTATGCTCTTTGTTTAAGTTCTTTGTTTATGCTACTTGCGTATGCTCATTTTGTATGCTTTGCATGTATGCTTCTTCTGCATTCTCCACGTGGATGCTACTATCCGGCACCTCTTGAATTTCTATCCTCCATCCCGGCCTGTTATACATGCTGCTACAGTCTGAGATCTATGCCTTGTCTGGGATCACTACAGTATGAACAGCACAAAACCACGTCCCCAGATCACACTTATTGCTGTACATGGGCGTACATGGACGCACATGGGACAAACAAATAGCACTGGACTTGGAAGTCCACACTGAGGTTACTTGCTGAGAAGAACTATCAATTTTTATGTATATAAGGGAATATCGTGTATTGTAGGCAGAGATGGTAAAGTAGAAGGCTTGATGGTGTGTGGTAGGATCCAGGAGCGTGATCTATGTGATTGTAGTGATGTCATGAGAGGTCCTTCGAGATAAGAGAAAGGAAATCGAGAAATGAATTACATAACAGATGGGAAGTACAGTGTCTGCACTCTGAAGGAGGGGTGGTAATGTTACAGTTTTATAACTGTAGTGTAAGCACACCTCTGGCAAGACAGTGATGGCGTGAATGATGATGAAAGTTTTTCTTTTTCGGGCCACCCTGCCTTGGTGGGAAACGGCCGATGTGTTAATAATATAAATAAAATAATCCTTATTTCTACAAGTACTTTATACAACTTATGTACACCTAGCTGACATCAGTGACGTCCTATATAGAAAGTCCTTTGTTATGTAGAGCATTTCAGGCAACTTAAGCTAATTTTGTCCCCAGGATGCGACCCACACCAGTAGACTAGCACCCAGGTACCTATTTACTGCTAAGTGAATAGGAACAGCAGGTGTCTTAAGGAAACATGACCTAATGTTTCCACATATACGGGGAATCGAACCACAGATCTCAGTGTGTGAGCTGAGTGCACTATCAAATCTTGTACCATACCATCGCTAGAGTCCAGGTTTCTAAGTGGTCTGAAGTAGGGATCATAACGTACCTTGGAAATGCGAAGTTTCCAGGTTAGTCTTAAGAAAGTGGATGGTAGCTCCAGCTTCAGGGATCAAGAGCACTGTCACTAATGCACCCCTCTTGATGGGGAGGAAAACCATTGAGGATGAGGCCAGCAAGGATATTTGATCCTTCCAACCAGGGTAATGGGAGCCCCCTTACAATGGTACTTACTGACGTAATGGAACTCGTCGCAGAAATTGCCCTCTCTTTCGACGACAGACACCCCCCTTACTAATCTATATATATATATATATATATATATATATATATATATATATATATATATATATATATATATATATATATATATATATATATATATATATATATATATATAGATATATATATATATTTAGCATGCTCTCGCGAATTCCTTGCATTGTTCAAATCTCTAGTAAGGCTGATGCATGCAGGGGATGAAATGAAAAGCTGTAAGCCTTCTCCCTGAAAGCTGGCTGCCTTGGATCAAACGTGTAGCTGATGCTACACGCCAAGGTATTGGTCCAGTGTGGGTAGATTGGTAAAGCACTGCGTACCTTGTCCTAAGGTTCGTAGGTTCGAGTCTCCTTCAGCCAGAGATCAGTGTTTGTGTATATTTCGCATGCTCTCGCGAATTCCTTGCAAATATATATATATATATATATATATATATATATATATATATATATATATATATATATATATATATATATATATATATATATATATACGCCCACCTCAGGCCCTGAGATTACAAGTTCCTGGTCTTAACACGGGTTTTTACAACCATGGGAAGAAAATATTGTGTTTGCGTGTCCCGATATTTATATTTGCTTAACTCAGCTTTTGTACAGAGGAGAGACTAATGTATTTACTGGAAAGTGGGAGGGGCAGCCAGAGAGGAAAGAATGAAAGAAGAAGTTGAGATGGAAGGAGGAAGAATAGGAGCGTTAGGAAGAAATGAGAGTGGAAGACAAGGGAAGCGAATAAAATTACAAAGAAAAGAGTGTAATGTGTAATACACAGATGAAAATGAGATGATTTTTGTATTAATATACACCAGTTTACTTGTATAGAATCATATGTAAGTGTACGCATTCACTACCACTTAATACGGGTGTCCATCTAAAGAGGGCGCAGACGCAAAAAATAAGTGGATTGAGGTACAGATCCGTCAAGATATCTCATTAAAGTATATGAGGCACAGATTTATCCAGGTATACACTTAAAGTGGACACAGGTACGGATCTATCCAGGTCTCCACTTAAAGTGGACACAGGTACGGATCTATCCAGGTCTCCACTTAAAGTGGACACAGGTACGGATCTATCCAGGTCTCCACTTAAAGTGGACACAGGTACGGATCTATCCAGGTCTCCACTTAAAGTGGACACAGGTACGGATTTATCCAGGTCTCCACTCAATGTGGACACAGGTACGGATTTATCCAGGTCTCCACTCAATGTGGACACAGGTATCAATGGTCTCAGAGGGGTAACAGTCATTCCTTGAGGGTAAACAAGTGACTGAACCTCAGGGTCACTTGAGATGGTTCAATATATGCGAGCGAAACGTCGTGAACCTTCATAAACAAAGGTTCTGTTTTCTAGAGTCTTCGTACTATTACGTATCTGCTGATACCACCATAATCATAATTATAATATTTGAAGGGGTGGACGGGTAAGCCAGCTAAAGGCCTCGGTCAGATGATGAGAAGCTCTAGCTGCGGGTCATCATGTGACCTAAGATTCGTGTCAGGAAACACTTGTCCTGTTTCCTGACAAACTTTACCTAACCTATCCTGACCTGACCTAACCTGACCTGACCTGACCTGATCTGACCTAACCTAACCTAACCTAACCTGACAAATCTAACCTAACTTAACCTAACCTGGTTCCACCACTTTCTCTTCTCTCTCTCTCTCTCTTTCTTTCTCTCTCTCTCTCTCTCTCTCTCTCTCTCTCTCTCTCTCTCTCTCTCTCTCTCTCTCTCTCTCTCTCTCTTCATATCACACACACACACACACACACCACACACACACACACACACACACGCGCACACACACACACACACACTCACATATTTAATATGACAGAATCAGGCTTTAAAATCAAATTTTACTGCCTGGAAACTTTAGTATCGCATTAAACGTTTTCACATTTAAATACAGACTCGACAGCCGTGTTGAGTATAGACGCCATATTTCTGGTGTTGTTTGTTACACCTCCGTTATCGCTAGTCAAAAAGATTCTGTCGCTGCGGTTTGCCGTTTTTTTTTCCCCCTCCCGGGAGGTCGCTGAAGAACGCTCTTGAGTTACCTTCCATGTTGTGTACAATTCGTCTTTCGAATTCCTAGTTTACAAATCGTAATCTTTCCTTTGCCGTCAGTTTGTAACTGTGTGTAGTTTGCGATCTTCAAGGTCACTAGTTAATTTTTTTTTGTTGTACATTTCAGGCTTTTTTATTCCTGTAGTCTCAACTGCCTTTATTGTATCCTATTCACGTTTTATTTTTTCTTGGCGTGTTACCCTTTTCATTATTCACAATTTGTTATTTTACATCTCCGTGTTTACTCTACAGTGGTTGTAATTAGTGGTTCTTTCCAGTTTATGTTACTGATACCTGGGCTGATATCTAGGCTTATATCTGGGCTGATATCTGGGCTGATATACTGGCATATCCTTTCAAAGATAGCTGCTTTACTTTGGAAACCATCACTACTTTGTAAACGATCACTATTTTGCAAAGTATCACAATATTATTTTGGTACTCAAAGTTTTGACGCGAATAATATGGTGGTCACTGTTTCCCAGTTGGTACCTCACAAGACTGTATGTGATCACACTGTCTGGTCAGAATAGTGATCCGGTATATTGTAGCCACAAGTGGCAGAGACAAACTAACTTGTGGTAGAAAGTTATAATCATTATGACAAGTGTGGCAGCTTCTTGGTTCCCCTAACCCACAAGTAGCTGAGACAAGCCAACAAGTGTTAGAAAGTTGCTACCAATCATTATGGCGAGTGTGGTTCCTTCTTGGGTTACTGACTGACTGTTTACATATATATATTAAGGCGCCCTTAAGGTTGCCAGTTATTATAGCTGGCGACTTTAACACGACTGCAAACAAACCAGGGAACGGGTGGGGTTTTGAACCCATGGCCAGAGAGTTGTAAAACTCTAGGCAAATTTTACGACTCACTTGCCATGAGTTAGAACTCCATCCGTTCCGTGATTTGGTTTATTACTGTTTTAATTTCATTATACAAAGGAGCGTCATTGTTTCTGATTTTCCTCAAGGGACAATATACTATACCGAATGTAACTTATTTATTCACATTTCTATGAATTTTAATGTATACGGAGTCATCTATTTCTCCATTATGTTTCTGAATTCTATTCGTATCAAGTTTATTATTGACATTTAGGGTCACACGCCACCTACTTTCTTACAAAAGTGAGCTTTATCAGAAGTAGTGCATGGAGACAATGCTCTTTCTGCCTTCAGTTGACTGCTTGCATCTAAACAAGATTTACTCCGAGCAATAATATCTGATGAAGATAATTAACCAACAAGACACATTTATTTGATGCAGCTGGATTTTCTATCAGCAATATTATTTAGTTTACATTCCTAGATGTGAGAGGCTGTTACCTTCCTCTTCTCCCACCTTTCTTCACCTCATCTCTTTCCTTTATTCTCATCTTTTGTCTCGCCCCGTGTAACCATTCTTGTCAGATTCGTCCGAGACTGCCGTTGCTCCCGGCGCTCTAAGAAATTCCGTCTCGCTTTAACAGGCTAGTCTTTCTGATGAATATGTCCCCCAGATCTATATTAATATAAATCATTGTTCTCTCCGCACGAATCTTTAAGTCTCTGAAACCGTAGCTTGAGTGCTAGCGCACTCGGCTCATACACTG
This sequence comes from Cherax quadricarinatus, assembly GCF_038502225.1. Taxonomy (NCBI): domain Eukaryota; kingdom Metazoa; phylum Arthropoda; class Malacostraca; order Decapoda; family Parastacidae; genus Cherax; species Cherax quadricarinatus. The sequence continues at coordinate 12,239,796 of NC_091348.1, forward strand.
AGGTCCGTGGTTCGATCCCCGGTGCGGGTGGAAACATTTGGATGTGTTACCTTAAGACTCTTGCTGTCCCTGCTCGCTTAGGAGTAAAAACAATGGGTACCTGGGTGTTAGTCGACTGGTGTGGGTCGCATCCTGGAAGCAAATTAACGTGATTTCCCCGGAATGCTCTGCATAACCAAGGGATCTTCCTGTATAGTATGTCATTGATGTCAGCTAGGTTTGTATGCCTTGTACATGTACTTGTAGAAATAAAGATTATTATTATTATTATTATTATTATTATTATTATTATTATTATTATCATCATTTTTCTTCTTCTTCTTCTTAATTATTATTATTATTATTATTCCCATGACTTTCCCGAGTGAATAGAAGTCTACGTCAAACCTTGGCAATAATTCTGTAATTCCCAATCCCCTTTTATTGCCTTTGAATTCATTATAAAGGCTTTGTACCTGTTCATCATCCCCTCTGATTTACTCTACTTCAAACATTACTTCTAATTTGAGTCACAACAGTTGTATCCTCTAGTAACCCTTTTGCTGCCTCAGTAAATTCGTTACTGAAATTTTTGATCCACGATCAAAAATGGTTATAATCATAACTATAATTTTCAAAGGGGTGGACGGGTAAGCCAGCGAAGGCTTCGGTCCCATAACCAAAAGCTCCAGCGGATGGTCATCATATGAGTAAGACTCGCTTCAGGAAACATCCTATTTCTTGACAGACCTTACCTAACCTATCCTAACCTCGCTTCTGGAAAGCAAATCCACTTTCTGAACCTGTTGTCTATGACAAAATTCGGTGTTTTGTTATCTGCCGAAAGGGTCATCTACCAGAACAACCCGAGGCTCTTGCAGGAAATGTGGCTTGGGATGTGGCTCTGGCATGATGTGAGGGGTGTGGCTCATTTGGCGAGTTAAGTCTTTCTCATAGAGTAGTGCTCCTTACTGCCGCAGAGTACCAGGATGTGGTTCACTCTTTTAGCGTAAATATGCTGGGATTTCCTCCTGCATAAAACTGACGCTACTTATAATGTGTCACTTTTACGGGAGTTCCTCCTTCCTGTTGACTGTGTTGTGACCAGACTAAAATCTGCCTCCATCTTAACATCTTGACTGATCTTGAGAGCTCTTAAATGACTTGAGACACCTTGAGAGATTCTTTGAGATCGTGAGATATATGAAGAACTTTGAGAGATTCTGGGAGAATCTGAGAGATCCTGAGACAACTGATGAACCTTGAGAGATTCTGGGAGATTCTGAGACATCTGAGGAACCTGGAGAGATTCTGGGAGATTCTGAGAGCTTTGAAGAGCCTTGTTTGGCTTTGAGAAATCTAGAAAAACCTTAATTGATATTCAGAGATATTAAATCTTGGAGAGACTTAAAAAATTCTTGAAAGACCTTGATAGGCCTTTAAGAGCTCTTGAGAGACCCTGAGACTAAACAATCTTGATAGATCTTGAAATATCTTACGAAACCATGAGGGATATTGAGAGACACAGACCTTGAGAGATACTGAGAGACTGTAAGAAATTGAGGCACCTTAGGTCCTTGAGAGATCTGAAGAGACACAGAGAGAGAGAGACCTTGAGATACAGTTTGCAAGCCGGCCTCGGATATCTCGTGACACTAAAACAGCCTTCCTGGGCGCGTGTTATTCTCGGCGTTGAGCTACGACCCACATCGATGATACCCAGGAGGCCACTCCATCACATATTCCCCCTCCTGTAGCCTCCATTCCCTCCCGTACTCTCCACCCCCTCCTGTGGCCTCCAGCCTCTCTAGTACCCTCCCACCCTTAATGCTCCCTCCATACCCCTTCCCCTATCCTTCAGATTCCTCTGTCTGCGGCAGGAAAACAGAAGCGGGTGTAACAGTAGTAACAGCAGCATGAGCAAAAGCAACAGCAGCAGCAACAACAGCAGAAACAGCAGCAGAAACAGCAGTAGAAGCTGCAGCAGCCTCAGAAGCAGCAATATCAGAAGCAAAAATAACAGCCATGTCAACTGCAGCAAAAACAGCCACAACAACAGCAGCAGCAATACCAGAAAGAACAGCAGCAACTGCAGCAGGAGTAAGAACATCATCGGCAAGAATACAAAATATAAATAAGTGCAGCATTAACAACTACAGCAGCAACGGCAACAGCATCAACAACACTAGAAACAGGAACAACAACAGCATCAACAGTAGAATCAACAACAGCATCAACAGCAGAATCAGCATCAGCAACACTACCAGAAGCAGCAACGGCAATAACAACAGCAACAGCAGCAACAAGAACAACAGTAACAACAATAACAGTACAACAACTAGAGAATTGCCTCACAGTTAGCAACAGCGATCAACAACCTTCCTGCAACTTAGCACGTTGAATACAGAGTTTCGTAAACACCAGAGAGAGAGAGAGAGAGAGAGAGAGAGAGAGAGAGAGAGAGAGAGACAGACAGACAGACAGACACAGATATATATATATATATATATATATATATATATATATATATATATATATATATATATATATATATAAGAGGGATGCTAGATTGTAATAGACACCTTTTAATACTGTTATAAAATCCAATTGTTGACAATGAAATTTAAAAATAGATATCGCCTGCACATTTCATTTTCCCAGACGCTAGTTCCCGACATGAATCAGAGCTTCATTAAGTCATGCCTTGATTAACCTCTTCAGGGAGGGAGAGCAGGTCACAGTGTAAGCTTACTGAGCACCTGAGCCTCGTTCTACGGTGTACGTCGACGCATTCTCCTTCTTGCTGCCATTTACAGACGTCTTGCTTGTCGTGGGTTTCTGAACGCGTCCGCTGTTTTGACGCATCTCATCTTTCTCCAAGAACACATCCACTTCCGAATCGCGAAAGACGTTCATTGCCACTACACTCACACCCTCCAATCTGACGTCAAATCTCTCCTTGCTTCTGGACTTCTTGCTATCATCACCTCGCTCTTATAAGCTCCCTTTCAGTTCCTTGACTCGCTCTCTCAAACTTCTCCACCAACTTTTGCAACCTCTCTTCCGCGTCTCACAAAAGCATACATACATACAGATGAGACATAGACAGAGGGAGGAAGGATGGGGGTGGGGGGGAATGAGACGCACACCAATGTCTTAAAAGATACTGAATGTCTTATAACATCACCTGAATGACGGTATCGTCCGCGGGGACCTACAAGAGAATGTAATTATAATAATAATAATAATTATTATTATTATGATTATTATTATTATTATTATTATTATTATTATTATTATTATTATTATTATTATTATTATACTATTATTATTTTATTATTATTATTAGTGATTTTATTATTATTATTATTATACTACTATTATTATTTTATTATTATTATTATTATTATTATTACTGATTTTATTATTATTATTATTATTATTGTTATTATTATTATTGTTATTATCATTATTACTGATATTATTATTATTATTATTATTATTATTATTATTATTATTATTATTATTATTATTATTATTATTATTATTATTATATTATATTATTATTCTCTTGAAGCGTTAGACCCGTTAAATGTTATTTGCACATATAATATAAATTCTATTACTTGAATATTGCGGTTGAAATGTGAAAATAGTTCAGAATGCGCCTCAAACCGCTCTGAAATACCGAAGTATGTAATAAAACCGGTGATGTGTGAATAACCCCGTGTGGGTTATGCAGGGCAAGGAGTGCTGGAGACTCGAGCCTCCGTCTGCTAGGTGCATTCACTCACCTACGGCAGTGTTGCAAAATGTAGAGAGAGAGAGAGAGAGAGAGAGAGACAGAGAGAGAGAGGAGAGAGAGAGAGAGAGAGAGAGAGAGAGAGAGAGAGAGAGAGAGAGAGAGAGAGAGAGAGAGAGAGAGAGAGAGAGAAAGAGAGAGAGAGAGAGAGTGTGTTATGGAATGTCTACTTCAACGACCTTCTTCATCTCATCCCAGAATCACATGTATATGCAGACGACTGTACACTGACATTCACTTATCCAAGAGAAGAAATGCCAGCTGCTCTAAGCTACATCAATCACCAGCTGAGAGCTATATCAGCTTGGGGAAATAGATGGCAAGTAACATTTGCACCTGAGAAAACGCAAATGATGATCGTCTCTAGGCACCATGATGGTAATGCTGGTGCAGTAGTAAGGATGAATGGGAGGATGTTGGCACCTGGAGAAGAAGTTGATATCCTTGGGGTGAAATTTGACTCCAAACTAACCATGAAGAACCATGCTGTAAATCTTGCAAACAACGCAGCCAGGAAGCTTACAGCACTTCGCCGTATCTCGCATCTGCTTGACAGTAGGGGATGCAAGATTCTGTACGAGGCACAAGTAAGCTCACACCTTGAGTATGCTCCACTTTCTTGGTTTGCCTGCCCCCCCCCCCTTCCTCTCATCTGCGACTGCTTGACAGAGTAGAGAACAGAGCAAGACGTCTCATCTCTCGCCTGGACCCATCCTGGATAGATCTGTCATTTCAGCAGAGCCTTCAACACAGGAGGGATGTGGGTGGCCTTACTGTTATGTACAAGGCCAATATTGTCAAAGTACCACACTTGGATCCACTTCGAGGACAGCGTGAAACAAGCTTTTATGCCACAAGACGGGCAGAAAGCAGCAACTTCACTCTGGCTGTACCCTTCTCCAGAATATCACTCCATCTGAGATCCTATATACCCAGGATGACTTGAGTATGGAACACATTCGTACAGCATAATGATGTCAACGAGATAAAGGGCCAACAGATGGCTCCAACTTCATCCTGTTCCCTACTTGTATGTCTCATAACAATAAAAATGCTTTCAAATGAGCTGATGTAGGTAACAGCTTTTAGCTTGCCAATAAAGTTAGGAATCCTTAACCTGTAAATAGCTTGTCAATAAAGCTAGGGATCCTTAACCTTGTCAAACCCTGTGTAAAAAAAAAAAAAAGAAGAGAGAGAGAGAGAGAGACAGGGAGAGAGAGCGACAGGGAAAGAGAGAGAGAGAGAGAGAGAGAGAGAGAGAGAGAGAGAGAGAGAGAGAGAGAGAGAGAGAGAGAGAGTATATCCAGTGTTACTCTGATGTCTTCTTGTTTCGCTCCACCCCCGTTATTTGTCGTTCATCCGATTATGTTTGTTCATATGTTCTTCCACTTCCTTTTCCTCCTCCTCATTCTTCTCCTCCTCTTTCTTTCCTTTCCTACTACTCTTTCTCGCAAGCATCCTCCTCCAGCACCTCTTCTTCCAGGAGGGATTTCTGTAAGTCAATGGGAAAAGTTGCGTAGCGAAGTAAGCGGAATTGCTGACGTTAGTATGTGTGTGTATGTGTGTGTGTGTGTGTGTGTGTGTGTGTGTGTGTGTGTGTGTGTGTGTGTGTGTGTGTGTGTGTGTGTGTGTGTGTGTGTGTGTGTGTGTGTGTGTGTGTGTGTGTGTGTGTGTGTGTGTGTGTGTGTGTGTGTGTGTGTGTGTGTGTGTGTGTGTGTGTGTGTGTGTGTGTGTGTGTTAAGTGTGTGTGTGTGTGTGTACTCACATGCGCTTATACTCACCAAGTTATACTCACCAAGTTATACTCACCAAGTTGTTATTACGGGGTGTCAAGACTCAGCTCCTGGTCCCCGCCTATCTACGTGCGCCTTGCGGGGAATACATCCGCTGTAATATCCACCTCCAGTTACATTTACTCTTTTGAAACCTGCAGTTTTAACTTGTTTACGGCGTCTTACCACATTTATCTGTTAAATCGCCCGTCAGGGTTGAATATTGAGCTGCCACTTGCAACACAATCCTGTATTTTCTCCTTAAAGTTTCTGCAGTTCGGTACTGTAATTCTGTTTCTATCTTACAAATAATGACAAGATCAAAATGGCACAATACCGTGACTGGAACAATACACAAATAATCCGTACACAGGAGAGAGAAGCTTATGACGATGTTTCGGTCCGACTTGGACCATTTACAAAGTCACACTAACGTTAGTGTGACTTTGTAAATGGTCCAGTTCGGGACGTCGTCGTATGTGCGGGTTATTTGTGTAATAACAAAATAGACCGAAGTTGAAGACCCGTGAGTGAACAAACCCAATGAACATTTGTTATGGAAATCTTGTTCACTCCATGGAATGAACACGGTCCTAAGACCGAGATAATTCCTTCATAAAATGTCTTATGTGTTTGCTCATGTATCTTCAAAAAACCATCTTGTCCGTATTACAGGCTTGGTTAGGTTAGGTTAGTGTTTTCAGGAACCATTTCAAGTGTGTCCTGACGCTGGTCTTAGTCATATGATAACCCTCAGCTAGAGATTTTGGTCATCTGACCTAGACCTTCCACTGATCAACTATGGCAGGTCGTTCTTTCGTGTAAGATACAGAACAAGTCATGTTACAATCTGTAGAGGAATTTTCTTTTGGTCTGGTGAATTATTTCACGGTTTGGCCTACATTATCACCATTTACCTTTTGTGTCTCCAGCCTATCCTTTTAACTTTGCATCCTATCCTTGACTAAGTCACTTTGATAATATACAATAGTCCTTAATCTATGCCGGAATAGATAGTTCTTCCCAGTTGACAGCTTCTTCGTGCGCTTCTGATAGCTCTCAGCGTTGCATGACCCCGGTGGTCCAGCGTTTGGTTTTGATTATAATAATCTAAATCCTCTGCTATCTGTCTTGTTCATTTTTCTTAGCATTCGTGAGGATATCAGCGCTCTTAGGAAGTAAGATGACTAATTTTCTTTAACCTAACCTAACTGAACCTAACTTAACCTACCCTAACCTAACTGAACCTAACCTAACCTAACCTAACATAACCTACCCTAATCTAACCTATCCTAACCTAACTTAATCTAACCAAACCTAACCTAACCTAATCTAACCTAACCTAGTCTAACTTAACCTAACCTAACTTAACCTAATTTTCTTTAAGCTAACCTAACTTAACCTAACCTAATCTTCTTTAACCTAACCGAACCTAATCTAACTTAGTCTAACCTAATCTAACTTAACGTAACTTAACCTAGCCTTACCTAGCCTAACCTATCGTAACCTAACCTAAACTTTAATCTAACCTATAACAATAACTCCAAATTCTTTGGGGAGACTTAGATAGGTAAGAATTCAACGTGCGGGAAGACGTGCTAAAATACACGTTCTATTTGAAACTGCTCTCTAGTTCTTGGCACCACCCCCTAACCATCAACCAATTAGCAGAGTTGATTTCTCCCATCCTGGGCTCTATCACATCTCTGTTTGAATTGGCTTCCTCCCCCTCCCCACTCAACTCATTTCACTCACGCACACAACCAATACTCGTCAAAGGGGTTTGCAAAGTCCCTGGAGCCTGGATGAGTACGCAGCTTGTCGTAGTGGTTGCCAACCAGAGTGCAGTAGAGGAAGAAGAGGAGGAGGACGAGGAGGAAGAGGAACAGGAGGAGAAGGGGGAAGACGAGGAGGAGAAGGAGCAAGAAGAGGAGGAGGAGGTGGAGGAAGAGGAGGAGGCAACCACCTCAGATGAACGGGTAGGGCCAGACTGTTTCTTAAGCCCATGTTGTAATGCTTAAAGACATCTTCATCGTCCTTACTGAAGTCTCCCATCTCAGGCTGATAGCTTTCATTACTTGGGGCATGAAAATCATCCCGAGTGATGGCGTATGACAGGAGAATCAATCTGTATGATTGGGATGTGGCAGGAAAATCATTTGGAGTGGACGCAATGACGTAGCAACACGTATGAACATGCAGTCATGGTCATGACAATGGTATTATATACAATAATGCAAGACTGAGATACTGAGCAACGGCTTCCATGATGAGGGACTGATTACCTTATCTTCCACTGTCTTTTCTGTATAGTTCTGCAAGGATGTAGGACTGATTACCTCAGCTTCCTCTGTCCTCTGTGTTTAGTTCTGCAAGGCTGAGGGACTGATTGCTATATCTTCCACTGTCTTCTGTGTTTAGCTCTGCAAGACAGATTTATTACCTCATCTTTTTCTGTCTTCGTTAATCATCTCTATACAGAATTGAAAAAGCCACTTGGTTGGCTTTTTCAGTTTTATACAGACACCTGAGTGTCTTCAAACAAAGACACCCAGGTGTCGCACATGTGTCTGCGACAATTCACGTATCTGCTACAAGTGACAATATCATAACGTGAATCAACCACAACACTGCATCACGTGATGGCAACAAAAGTGTAGTGAATACCCTTCGATGCTGAAAGATAACCCACATGTAGACAGGCAAACAATAAGAGGCAAGCAGATCGTCCAATATATGGATTCTGCTGAGGAGGACTCCAATTGGGAGTCGAAACACACAGTCTCGTTTTTATTGTTTGTTCTGCAGTGTACATGAGGGATACCGTTTATCAAGGTGTGACGTAGGCTAGTGGACACTAACTGCTGCTTATTCACACAGCTATGACTCAAGGATGTATAGAGATAAGGCTCACAGACATGATTTTCAAGGACACAAGGATTTAATGCCAACTGACATGGGTTTGAAGGGTGTACAGTAGTAAGACCCACAGACATAGGTTTGAAGGTTGTACGGTAGTAATCCCACAAGTATGAGTTTGAAGACACATAAACAGAAGATTATAATGCGACTCTTCAGAGTCCAACTCTGTCAAGCCTGCTAAAGCTCTAAGCTCTGTGAATTCCAAACATTATAGTATTCAAACCTAAATTATATATATAATTTAAATGTGACTTGAAATGAATTTATATCCACATTTTTGAATGAGACATTTTTTTCCTTAGTACTTAAAAAATTTGAATAAGTTATGCTGGATTTATGCTATAAATTTTTAGCTGTGAAAGCTAATGTAGTATTAGCTTCGGTGCTCACAGAAAGAGAGAGGGGAAACGACGAGAGGAGGAGAAAAAGAGGGGGCAAATAAGTGGGATTACTGAAAACAGAGTTGGTGTGAGGAAGAGGAAGGGAGGAGGAATAGTCAGATGGAAAGAGGAAAGAGGAAGAGGATCGGGATTTATAGAGGAGCGTGGCTAGGCGGACCAAATATTTACCGTGAGACTGATGCTGGTGCTGGCTCTTCTGCACCAGAACAGGATGCTGTGTATCACTTATGGAGAGAGGGAGAGAGAGAGAGAGAGAGAGAGAGAGAGAGAGAGAGAGAGAGAGAGAGAGAGAGAGAGAGAGAGAGAGAGAGAGAGAGACAGACAGACAGACAGACAGACAGACAGATAGACAGACAGACACAGTCAGACAGAGACGCAAACCAGCAAGAATGGACCTAGAGTTTACCAAAAACACATTAGACAGAATAAATAGGTTATGCAAAACCTCTGGCTGCCAGTGGCCGCCCAGGAATGGCCTTCCATGACTTTTGGTAAAAGTGAGTAAGCAACTGTGTTCTTCATGACCATCACTCCTTCAGTGAAAAAAAGAATTCACGAATAACCCGCACAAAAGAGAAAGAAACTTACGAGGACATTTTGGACCATTAACTGGTTAGTGGTCAAAGTCGGACCGAAACGTCGTCATAAGTTTTTTCTCACCTTTGTGCGGGTTATTTGCGTATTGTTTGAGTCGCGGTATTGTGCCTTTGTTATTCTAAGTGAAAAAAAAATTCTTCAGATTTCTCCCGAAAAAAAAGATATCGCGCATCAGCGAATTCGTATGAAGCCAATCCGTATAAAATGAGTGAAAATTCTTGAGATGAGAATGAAAGGGCGGTAATTTGAAGATAAGGACCTATCCCCCCATTCCGCCAATTAGTTTCGTAACGGCTGCCTTATCCCATTCAGAACACGCTACCCATTTGCACTGCTCCGTCAGAATAAATACCCATATAATAACTTCAGTTTCACTTTCCTTAAGTCTTCCCTTAAGTGAGTCATAAAATTCATGCCAGTTGTAGCTAGCTGGTCCAGTGGCTTACGCACTGGCCTGGAGTTTCACGACCCGGTGGCCTGGTGGCTAAAGCTCCCGCTTCACACACGGAGGGCCCGGGTTCGATTCCCGGCGGGTGGAAACATTTCGACAAGTTTCCTTACACCTGTTGTCCTGTTCACCTAGCAGCAAATAGGTACCTGGGTGTTAGTCGACTGGTGTGGGTCGCATCCTGGGGGAAAAGATTAAGGACCCCAATGGAAATAAGTTAGACAGTCCTCGATGACGCACTGACTTTCTTGGGTTATCCTGGGTGGCTAACCCTCCGGGGTTAAAAATCCGAACGAAATCTTATCTTATCTTATCCCACATCTTGGTTTCAAACCTCACCTGTCCCGTGGTTTGTTATCAATCGCGTTATTACGATTTCGTGAGTCATTATGTCAATTCGGGAAATATGTGTCGAGTGTCTGTGATCTGGGGT
>NC_091348.1:12260149-12267649 GCF_038502225.1 Cherax quadricarinatus
CCAACCTTTCTTATGACGATCTCTACCCCTCCTTTCCCCCACTTCAGATTTATACATCCTCGTAGTCTTCCTACTTCCAACTTTTAAGGATCGAGACCACTTCAGCAACCCCTCCTCAGCCCTCTGGATAATACTTCCAGTACCCCCTTACCTCCTTATAATTTTCAAACTGCGAATTTTCTGCATGATGCAACGTTTAAAACCCATGCTTCACATCCATATAAATGTTGGTATCACTGTATTCTGGTACAGTGCCCTTTGTTGCCTTCAAGGACAGACTACTTTTTCTCCACAAATGCCTCAATGCGCTACCCCATCCTTTTTAACTTCGCCATTTGTACGGTTTACCTCATTTTTCATAGACTCGTCCTATGACAAGTCCACAACCAAATATCTAAACACATTTACTTCCCCCATACTCCCTCCCTCCCTCCCTCCCTCCCTCCCTCCCTCCCTCCCTCCCTCCCTCCCTCCCTCCCTCCCTCCCTCCCTCCCTCCAATCTGATATCCAATATTTCACTAACAAAATTTTTTTCTTACTCTTATTGCCGAATAACTTATTGCTTGCAAAGCCCACTCGTAAGATTATTCACTACTAGAGTAGCTACAAAGGTGGTTTGCCTGTTGTTATAGAGTCGCTACTAACTCATTACATCGTCGGATTCTGTGCACGTTATACCAAATACAAAATAATGGAAAATATGAAGACGAAATGACTGATATACAGACGCAGTAAAATGCAATTAAGTGTCAATAACAAAGTTAGGTTAACAAAACATATAACTGTGACTAGGTTAACAGTGACTAGACTAATCCATGAGAGTAGGATGGCAAAAGTAAAGAAAATTAACAGTAAATTAACACAGATTTACGTAAATAAAAATCTGCTCAAGTGCATCCACCAAGAAACAAAACATTAACAATAACATAAAAAAAAGCTTATGTATACCCAACTCACCCAGAAATACAACAGGCATATAGAGCTATTGTTAGCACTTCTACCGGACGTGTGCAGGTAGTAACAGCGTCTCCTTAATATGAAGGTCGCTGCCTGACTGACCAGTCCAGGTCACCTGTGTGGGAGTCTTTCCTAATGCCATGAAAACGCCTTTGTAAGTTTCGTTCCTGCCGACATTTTTCCATCTTCAGTGATTCTGGGATCTAAATGCCTCTTCATCTCACCTTAGAGCGCTCACACATATACACAGTAGAGAAAAAATTAACCCGCACATAGGAAAAACTTACGACGACGTTTCGGACCGACTTGGACCACTATCTAGTGTGACTAGTTAATGGTCCAAGTCGACCGAAACGTTGTCGTAAGTTTCTGCTATGTGCGTTTTTTTGGTGTATTGTTCCAGTCAAGGTATTGTACCTTTATATTCTTTTGTATAGAGCAGAGAAGTCTGTGTTGAATGGAATACGATCCTTTATCTTTTAAGAATTTATTAAGATTTAATGATAATTCTAATATTTAGTTAAGGGTAAAAATCTGAAAATGATTTATTGTGTCTATTACGTAGGTGAAAAGATTTATTACCGCATTAAGTTACAAGAAAAATTATAATATTACAATAGGAAGCCTGAGGGAGGAGGCAGATGGACCAACATGAAAGCGTTGAGAGGCGCTTGTAATCCCACCAGTGAAAATGTTAAATCTAGGCCAATTAGCGTGAGTAATGATGAATTTAACATATTAACATGATGAACGACTGATGCTTCCCTTCCTCCTCCTCCTCCTCCTCCTCTTCATCTTCCTTTCTCTTAATCTTCTTCTTCTGCTCCTCCTCCTCCTCCTCTGGCTCGACTCCGTGTTCACAAACCATTCGTACAAGTTACATTTACTCTTGCATCATATGTGAACCAAGTTGAACAAGGTTATTACTACCTGCTTCCAGTAATTATAAAAATTAATACTCTCTCTTCAGCACCTCCAAACTTTCTTGTTGATCTGGACCACCAGCCTCACACCCAGTCAGTCCTTCACCCACCTCAAACTCCATCTCTCTCTCTCTCTCTCTCTCTCTCTCTCTCTCTCTCTCTCTCTCTCTCTCTCTCTACCTCTCTCCCACACACAAACTATTGGCTAGAAAGACATGTAGCACTGTACCCAAAGTTAGTTTGTATTTACTGATATTGCTCTCTCTCACTCACTCACTCATTCTCTCTCTCTCTCTCTCTCTCTCTCTCTCTCTCTCTCTCTCTCTCTCTCATATTCATTATAACAGACTATAACATGGCTCGACCACATTAATTAAGTATCGACCCTCATACAAAGTCAACTCCGCACGCTCATCATAATACAAAGACACAAATATACATAGTCAAAAAGAACACAAACACACACATTATGTACTAAATATAGAGGTTCGATCCCAGGCAGTATTGTTAGTGCTTAAAACCACTCGTTAGTGGATATACATATATATATATATATATATATATATATATATATATATATATATATATATATATATATATATATATATATATATATATATATATATATGTTTTTTTACTGTATCAAGATTTTTGAATACAACTTTCAATATTAAAAGTCTTAAGAAGAGAAGGCATATCAACCAAGTTTTCATGGTAAGGGAGAACCAACATATTTTTAGTTGAATAAGGCTGGTTGCCCTTTTTTTGGATTATAAAAAGTGTTCCTAGCAACTTTAAAAGATTTATCAATTACATTTCTTGGGTATTTTAAATCATTACCTATTTCATAGATTTTGGATATTTCCTCATCTATGAACTCAGGACTACAAATTCTGTAAAGCTCTCAAAAACATTGATGAGAAAACAGACAGTTTGACTCTATCTTGATGCGAGGAATAATAGTGGACATAGGAACAGTTATTTGTAGGTTTCTGTAAATTTTAAATTTTAAAGAATTCATTATTACCCTTAATAATTAAAACATCTAGAAAAGGCAATGAGTTATTTTCTTCAAACTCAACAGTAAAGTTTATAGAATGGGCTAAGCTATTTAATTTTCCTATATATTATATATATATATATATATATATATATATATATATATATATATATATATATATATATATATATATATATATATTAATATACATGCAAACAATCGCAGACGTGCAATGTTGCTAGTCTGAGACCTTTCTCCCTGCTTTGGTTGCTCCCTTACAACATTGCACAGCTCCTGATGACGCACTGAGAAGTATGAAAGTACTTGAGCTAAATATTCCCTCCCCGTGGCTTGTCCTGCATAATTAATATATATATATATATATATATATATATATATATATATATATATATATATATATATATATATATCATACATTCATACCTATACGTGTGTATATACATTGCAGTTCATAAGTAGCTAAGGAGAATGATATACACTTAGATTTATACATGCATACATAGCTAACAAAAATGTTATATGTTCATAGATACCTTAGATATTAACAAATATTATGGCATTAACACAAGTTCTTCAGCTAAGAACTAAGATAGAACTATGAAAATAGAGTGACTGGGAGATAAGTATGAGCCTGAACGTGGAAGGGATCATCCCAGGAATGATATGACTTGTTCTTCTGTTCTAAACCCATGTGTGATGAAAAAAAACACGGCACAGGCGGGGATCGAACTCACGGCAGGTGAGTTCGATTCATCCTAGTTGGATGAATCTTGCTGTAACCAGCTGGCCCAGTGGTTTGCGCAACGACCTTGAGTTTTAAGACTCACTTGCCGCGAGTTCGAGCTCCAGCTGTACCTTGGCTTGTTTGCAGCTGTATTATTACGAATTCGTGAGTTCCATCTGTGGTTGTGTTGTGTAGAACGTGTTTTGGTTCAACTCTGAGACCTGCTGCGACCGATGGGGGAATTAAAAAGATTAATTTTTATTAAGTATCGTGGTATAGGGGAAAGGATATGAACTTACATCCTGGCTGACCCCAGATCGTACCTCATGACGAAGGGTTTAGAAACCGACAAGAATTGGTGTGGGCTTCATGCTGACTCTGTATACCCAAGGATACGCCTTACGTACGTTGTACAAATTATGCCCCAACTAAATCCTTGATCAGGTCTGAGGTTAGCTAGTCTTGCCTGTGCTAAAATCATATTGTTGATGATATCTCCTGGTGATATGCTTTGCAAAATGCTCGTCCCCAGATTTTTATCTCCTTGTGCATTATCTGCAGCCTCACGAAATGCAGCCCTGGAGGTTGTATTCCATGTCCGATTTCCACAATATCAATTACGTTACCTGGCAGGTATCACGACTGACATCAAGGAGGAACCTTTTTGAACATGTTTCTTTTACGTTCAAGTCGGTTTGGTGTTTCTCCCAGTTAGTTCCACTGCTCCAGTTAGTTCCACTGCTCCAGTTAGTTCCGCTGCTCCAGTTAGTTCCACTGCTCCAGTTAGTTCCACTGCTCCAGTTAGTTCCACTGCTCCAGTTAGTTCCACTGCTCCAGTTAGTTCCACTGCTCCAGTTAGTTCCACTGCTCCAGTTATTCCAGTCAGTAATGTGGCGTCATCCGCAGACAATGGATACAGTGGATTAACTCTTTTTCTGGCAAGTAATTTGTAAATGTTAGAAACAGCAGAGGGTCAAGCACTGAACCTTATGTGACTCAAATGATGGTGGTGGTGGTGGTGGTGGTGGTGGTGGTGGCGGTGGTGGTGGTGGTGGTGGTGGTGGTGGTGGTGGTGGTGGTGTGCGCACACACAATAAAGTACTTTTAAATGGCTTATTCTCCATTCCACTTATTATTTGCAACTTTTACAATTTTTTTATAAATATTTCAATTTTCATTCTATTTCTCTCTCCCTCTCCCTCGAATTTCTCTCTGTCTGTCTGTCTGTCTGTCTGTCTGTCTGTCTGTCTGTCTGTCTCTCTCTCTGTCTTTCTCTCTCGTGGTTACCGTATACACGCACCTGCAGGTATAAGTGCGGGTATATACATGCATGTATGCAGATACACAAGCAAATTTAATTACAAGAGTCTCTGGCCGGCCATCCCAGCTCCAGGCTCTGCCAGGCTGCATTAAAACGCTCTCTCTGATGGCCAGGGGTTGGTTAGTCTTTTAAAGCAGTGACTGCACTCTTGAACTCTTCCCTCCACACACACACACACACACACACACACACACACACACACACACACACACACACACACATATGCTTTAAGATGAGATATGACAAGGTTCTTCGAGCCGGGAGATAGTGACCTAGTAGCAAATATAGAAGAGGCGGGGCCAGGAGCTGCGAATCAGCCCCTGCAACCAGAAGTAAGTGAGTACAGCTAGGTGAGTACACACACACGCACACACACACACACACAAGAGACGTGCTACTCTAGGTACTCATATATGTGGAAAATTTAATCAGAGGAGAGGGAGAGAAAGAGATAAATGCTGATTGAAATGAATGAGGAAGATGAGAAGGTGGAGAACACGGGAAACCCGATAATGAAAAGGGAATTGAAGTGAGGGAACTGCAGAGCAAGAAGAAGAAGAAGAAGAAGAAGAAGAAGAAGAAGAAGAAGAAGAAGAAGAAGAAGAAGAAGAAGAAGAAGAAGAAGATGATGATGATGATGATGATAATGAAGATGATGATGATAATGAAGATGATGATGATAATGAAGATGATGATAATGAAGATGATGATGATAATGAAGATGATGATGATAATGAAGATGATGATGATAATGAAGATGATGATGATAATGAAGATGATGATGATAATGAAGATGATGATGATAATGAAGATGATGATGATAATGAAGATGATAAAGAAAAAGAAGATGAAAAAGATGAAGAAGATGAAGAAGAAGATGAAGAAGAAGAAGATGATGATGATGAATGTGGCATGCAAAGAGTACGTAACCTTTATTCGGCGCATGGACACACCCTCATTTACAGGCTATCTCCCCCAACCAGCGAACCAGGATGCTAAGAGTTGATGATGGGGCCCCGTCGTTCAACTAGTGACCAGGTTCTAGCCAATAAGAAGATGGTTTTGGCAATCGCAGAGGTTATGTGGGTACCGCTCTCCTGTCTGCCCTTGTCATTCCCATTCTAGAGCTGGTTGAAGCACGGTCTGCTATTTTGTGGCTTCTATTCTGCCTTGCTTACCGTGGAGTGCACTATACTTATCACTGTACATAGTGTACATATTGCTGTTCTAAATTGGTGAAGGATAATATAAGTCTAAACTTTTTCTGCTGTGTTTATTTTGCTCCCATTACACCCAGGATAACAGGCCATTTGGATTCCTGGGTTGTAATATGGGTAGCCTGTCCGAGAGCTGGAGCTGGACTTAGAGAAACGAATGAGCTTAGGGTGAAGCTCGTAGCAGGAACATTGTGCAGCTTGCTGTCTGGCATTGCTTTACAAATTTTGCGTGTCAGTTGCTTTATGGTCAGCCTTGCTATTGTGTGATCGTTCAACAGCTCGCTACTAGCTTGTTCAGTGCGCTCGCTTCGCTACGGTCAATCTAGAACAGTGTAGCTGTCTGGCATTGCTTTACAAATTTTGCGTGTCAGTTGTTACTAGCCTGTTCGGTGTGGAGAATTTTGCAGTCAGCTTTGCTTGTATGCGTATTCTGCAATCGTACTGTGCATAGCTAAGCGTGTTCTGCAAATTAACGTGTTATGTTGGGGTATTCTGCAATCGTACTGTGCATAGCGAATAACTTATGCCACCTAGACGAGTCAGACGTCTGGTGTCGGCATATACTTTGCATAACCTACCTAAATTGTCCCTACAGCGTTGTTGGCAAATTGCTCGTTCCATTGGCATTAAATACAAACGCACTCTCACAGCTGCGCAACTGCGTTCACTGATTGCTGACAAACTTATAGAAGAAGAGATGGCACATCAGACTCCTCCCTCTACGGGAGCTAGGGCAAAAACTCCTATGTTCTCGCAGGAGGAAGATGATACACCTACGGAGCAAAATGGTCAGTATAGTGCAGCTGGGTTGTCTGAAGGTGAATCAGTGTCGTTGGCACTTGAGCTGGCAAAAATCAATCTTGAGCAAACTAGAGAACAGAGAGCATTCGCAAGGGAAGAATTTGATAGGGAAAGAGAAAGGAGGCAGTTTTCGCATTTTGTAAATGATTTTAGTTTACAAAAAGCAGTACAGCTTGTTTCCCGCTTCAATGAGGCCGAACCAGAACAATTTTTCGAAAGCTTCGAAAATCAGGCTCGAGCCTTGAGGTGGCCGGAACAGCATTGGGCATCGTTGGTTCATACAGCATTATTGGGTAAGGCACAGGAATTTACGTCAGTATTAAATGACGCTGAATTTTCTGATTATCAAGTAGTGAAGACCACAGCGTTGGGAGCATATACATGTATCCCAGCCAAATATAGAATTTTTTTTAAATTAAGCAGGCGGCAGCTTGGTCAATCCCTAGTGGACTTTGTGAGACAGCAAACCAAAGCTTTTACCAGCTGGTATAAAGCAAGTGGTGTCTCTACCTTTGAGGAGCTGGTACAGCTTATT